>NW_028190262.1:0-544 GCF_048542155.1 Nylanderia fulva | reverse complement strand
AACGAGAAGAGCCGCACCTAACCCCCGGCGAAGAAAATACAGAGCGCGAAGTCGAACGTACGTTCTCGCGAGACACGCAACCTCCAAGCATGAAAACTTGGGGGCGGCGCGTTTGCGACGTTGTTTTTTTTTTATATATTCTGGTTTCCAAATCAAAATTTTATAAAAATGTTTCTCCGTGTCAAGTGCACTCGAAAAAATCCGTTCTCGCCCCTTGGGGCGATTCTTCTTTTGTAAGTCGAGAGCGCGACACGTACAATTTTAAATCTTCCTACCTTTTATAGTACCCAAACCCCGGGCCAAGCGGGGGGGGGCCGGGGACGGAGAGCGGTCGAAAACCCCCGGAGTGGGAGGACTAGAAAACCCCCTTTTTTCCCAATTGCTCGCGGTTTGCTTTCGCCGGGCGAAACAAATTTTTTTCCAAGTTCGCTCGGGGGGGTTTGTTTTTTCCCCGGGCGAGCGGAAATTTTTCCCAAAGTCCGTTCGCGGCGTGTTGCTTTGCCGGGGGGACGAAAATTTCCAAGTCCGTTCGCGGCGTGTTGTT
>NW_028190261.1:0-583 GCF_048542155.1 Nylanderia fulva | reverse complement strand
AATCCGTTCGCGGGGTTGCTTTGTTGGGGGCGACACCTCCGGCGGACGCGCCCCGACCCCAAGTCGACGGGCGTGTTGCTTTCGTTGGGGGGGGCGAACCTCCGGCCGCACAAGCCGCTTTTTCCAAGTTCGTCGCGGCGTGTTCTTTCCCCGGCCGACAAACAAATTTTTTCCCAGTCGCTGGGGCTGTTTTTTCGCGGGCGGCGAAAAATTCTCCAATTTCGATCGGGCGTGTTGTTTTCGCCGGGGAGCGACAATTCTTCCAAGTTCGCTCGCGGGTGTTGCTTTCGCCGGGGCGAGCGAGAATTCTTCCAAGTCCGTTCGCGGCGTGTTGCTTTCGCCGGGCGAGCGAGAAATTCACCCAAGTCCGTTGGGGGCGTGTTGTTTTCGCAGGGCGAGCGAAAAATTCTTCCAAGTCCGTTCGCGGCGTGTTGCTTTCGTTGGGGGCGACACTCCGGGGGCACCCCCGCCCCCACATAGTCCGATCGCGGCGTTTTGGGCTTTGTTGCGGGCGACCCCTCCGGCCGCACAAGCCGCTTTTTCCAAGTTCGCTCGCGGCGTGTTGTTTGCCGGCGAGCGAAAA
>NW_028190260.1:0-728 GCF_048542155.1 Nylanderia fulva | reverse complement strand
ACGAAAAGGTATGTATTAAAATCTACTCCATTACTTAAAAACAAATACATTATTCGATTTTCCCAAAATTTTGGAAATCGGGAAAATTACGGGGTAATTATTTTTTTTGTAAAGACTGGGTTTTTAATTTTTTTGGGAAGCCTTCTTTTAAAACAGGTTGACTTTTTTTTTTGTTTTTTTGGGATAGGGTGAGAGAGGCCCGAATGGGGGGAAAAAAGAAGACAAGATAGGCGAAAGAGGGTGAAATAAAAGGGACGAAATTGGGTGAAAAAGAGGGGAAAAAAAGGGGAAACAAAAGGGACGAAAGAGGGTTTTTAAAAGAGGACCCCAAAAGGGGGGGTTGAAAGAGGTTGGGGGGAGAATGAAAGAGGTAAAAAGAGGAAAAAGAAAAAAAGGGGGTTTGAGGTTGGGGGAGGAGGGCAAAAGGGGGTTTAAAAAGAGGAGGGAAAAGGGGGGGAAAGGGGGAATTTGAAAGGGGGGAAAAAAAGCGAAAAAGGGAAAAGGGGTGAGGGGAAATGAAAGAGGGGGAAAGGGGGGGAAAGGGGGGGGGGTGAAAAAGAGGGGCAAAAAGAGGGGTAAAAAAAGGGCAAAGAGGGTGAAAAAAAGGAAACGAAAGGGGGGTTAAAAAATTGAAGGGGGCAAAAGGGGGGAGGAAAACGAAAGAGGGAAAGAGGGGAAAGAGGGGGGAAAAAAAAAGGAGAAAGAGGGAAAAAGGGACGAAAGGGGGT
>NW_028190259.1:0-214213 GCF_048542155.1 Nylanderia fulva | reverse complement strand
TTCTCGCTTCCAACGCAGCTATGCCGTTTACTTCGGCACCCGCGAATGCCGTCGGCCGAGCCGCTTCCGCGACGTGCACCGCGGGCGCTCTCGTTGCCTCTACGATCGCATCCGCCATATCCGCGAGCGTCTCCAGCGTATCTCCTACGCGCGTTACGAGATGCGGCTGCAAATAAACCGGTAGTCGACTTAACCAAATGGTTCGCAGGACTTCATCCCCGACAACATTACCGGCGAGACCTCGAAGGTGCCGCAAAAATTGTGACGGTTTGCGGTCGCCTATCTCCTCATGCTCCAGGAGCCGACGCGTCTTGTGCTCCTGCGACAAGCTCAATCTCTTTATCAGCTCGCATCTTAAAGTTTCGTACGCGCGTTCCGCTGGCGGGTTCATTATAATATCGCGTACTTCCATCGCGTGTCGTGGACCGATCGCCGTCAATACGTAACCGAACTTGGTCGCGTCCGTAATAATTCCAGCGGCCTGGAAGCTCCGATCTATGATGTTGAACCATAATTCCGGATCTCCGGAAGTAAATTCTGGCATTCTCATGCCTACGCGATTTACCTCGGCGCCCGCCATGAACAGGCAAGGTCGTTCTGCTCCTTGTTGCGACGTCCCTGGCACAGGCAGTGCATCTCGTCTCGGCTGCTCGATTTGTATCAGCGGAGAGGCAGCTCCATCGTCGCGTGTCAGCACCATTCCGTCACTTTTTTAAAAAATTCACTTCGAGATCTGTATCACGATTCGCGGCAATGTCAATGTCCACAGCACTTCGCGTCACCCAGATCACGTCGGGGTCACCACTTTGGGCGAGCGTGTGTAGCTTAGTTCGTTAATTATTGCCCTATCAATATCGCGAATCGGGAGAGGATCGTTAAGACGGAATAGTTAATAGGTGTTATAATTATATTGTCTTTTACTGCGTTTATTCGGATTATTAAATACAGACTTTTACTCTCCACCGAGGAAAACCGTGTATCGCGAGCGCGAGTCAAAATCTATCTGCCCTTCGAGGCCCCGTATCGTCTTGCTTCTCTCGATTTTTCCACGACCTTATTTTTATTTTTAGGTGATTAGTCTATCTATTATTTTGAAGACTTTCGCTTTTTATTCTATTCGGAAATCATAATCTACCTTCGTCATGCTAGACGCTTATTTATTTATTTATTATTTTGTGTCACCGGTCGCGATATCCTTAACACTCGTCGCTTGTCATATATTTTTATTTCGCGTACATTTTTTATTTTTTATATATTTTAATATTCTTGTGGCATTTATCGCCACAACTATATTTATTTATATGCAAATCTTACATATACATATTAACTGTCCTTCTGGATAATATTTTTGTGTCATCTTCTTGTACATGTGTATATATATATGTGTGTGTGTGTGTGTGTGTGTGTGTGTGTATTACACATATATAATACAAAATTATTAATCTAATTTAAATATTGCAGGAAGTGTGTTAATATACTTTCGTTCTGGAGAGCATTTCTGCGTTCAACCGGGTAACCATTTCACACTTTTTATATATTATATTTAAATAATATTATAAATAAATATATATATATATATTATATATATATATATATATGTATATGTATACATTCTTCTTTATAATGTTGAGTAAAAAATCAGCATATATGATTCACATTCTCTCCAAAACCATGAAATATGACACATATTCCATACATAATTGCCAATATTTTCATTTTCAAACATATTCAATTGTAAGAATAATGTTTGATATTACCAGACTAGATTTCATCATAATAATAATTTAAAATATATTTGATATTAAAGCTTGAAAATATCTATGTTGGCAAAAATAATCTGATTTATCTTATGGTTTGATTCAACAGCGCAATGCTGATTTCATTAAAACTTCTGATAGCTATTAAATGAATTTTGCAATGCATCCAATCATATTTTCTAATTGTAATCTGCATAACCATCCTTCAACAAAAAGAAATAAACATTATTAACCATGTAAATATATTTCAACGTATCATATTATGTCTTTAAAAATCTTAATTTCCTGCTTTACATTTACTTTAATATAAGTGACTCACGTAAGAATTTTTTCTACCAAATTCTAGTATAAAATCACATAATAAAAGTATTTCAATTCAAATTAATCATTATTAGTAATATATATTTATATAGGATGATAAAAAATACTTGTTTATTTAAATTATTATATATTTATACTTATATATGCAAATTGTATATTTATAAATTAATTTCTCATTCTAATGTATTAATACCACTAAAATCATTATTATCTTATGTTATATTATGTCAACTACATAAAGAAACTTTCCTTATTCATAACATTTTTGTGTTGTACATATATACAATATATATATTATAATTCAAAATTATTAATCAAATGTAAATATTGCAGGAAGTTTGGTAATATAACGAAGTGTAACCATACAGTTTCCTTCTGGAGAACATTTCTGCATTCAACTAGGTAACCATTTCACAATGTTTTTACATATTACTTTCAAATTGTGTTTATTTATTATAAATAATAACAATAATAATAAATAAATACTATTTTGACGTGTCAATGTGATTACGTGAATTACAAGTACTATACAAAAGAAAAATGAACAGATGTAATTTCATTTCTTTTTAACTGCAGTTTCTGAAGTATTGTTTAATTAGTGTAATAATTTTGAATCTTTGCATATGTTTATTAAAATAATTTATAATGTATTTATATAACTTTTTTATTTTACAGATCCGGAAAAATAAAAAAAAATTAATCGGCTGCTCTGTATAAAATAGGCGCTGTATAAAAGCTGCCATAAGCGCTGAATTAGAACATCGGCTGCTAATAGCGCTGAATTTTGGCTTGCCCTAGACGCCTGCATCCAATTACAAAAATTAATTTTGTTCGGCCTATTACGTATCCAAACTAAAATTATTCGCTATTATAGCGTTTTCGTCTGTAATAGCGCAGATTTTTGGCTTGCCCGTGGCGCCTATACAATTAGAAAAAGTATTTTTGTTTTGGGTCTATTACACATCCAAATTAACAGTATTCGCTTTTGTAGCATTTTAGTCTGCAATATCTCAGACCTTTCGCCTGCCCTAGGCGTCTAATTAGAAAAATCTTATTTGATACTTGCATCACTAGAAGGCTGCCCCAAACGCCGTATATCTATAACTAAAACTGTCCCAAACAACTGAAAATGGATCATCAATGTCACAAGTTCCATTATGGCAATAAGGAAAAGAATATTTTGGCTTCCAAAGAATGGTTGACGGAAACGATGATAGACAGTTTCCATGCGCTACTCGAGAGCAATTCTGATTATGCACCTCGACCTGTATGGTTGACAATATTTCCCGATCAGATTGTTCCACTGAATAATTCAAAGAAGAAGCATTTGCAAATACTGCACAGTGATTTTGGTGGTGGACATTAGGTTGCTTGCCATTACGATGCAAAATCTATTATTATATATGATTCTCATGAAGGTAGTCGTAATGCAAATATACAAAATTTGAATGGAGAAATTCGAATTTTTGTGGACAGATTATTTCCCTTTCATGATTGTCAAAACAATCCAATAGTTTTTCCTAAAGTTCAGTCGCAAGGTGACGGTTATAATTGTGGTCCTATGGCAATTGCGATTGTTACATCTATTCTGTTTGGCGTAAATCCTTGCATCGTGACGTATAATCAATCGTTGCTAAGACCTCATTTGTCCGCAATGTTTGAAAAACAAACAATAACTCATTTTCCGTACCTCTATGATTCAATTGCTCCATTAACGCTACCGCCGTTGGAGACATTGAAAAGACGAGAGAGGAATGCACTGAGAAAAAGACTTGCACGTAGTAAAGAAACTGAGGAACAGCGTTCGAAACGAATCGAAAAAGATGCTTTTTCTTACAAAGAAAAATATTTTATGAATCCTGCAACAAAACGTCAGATAATGCGTGATCAGTACCATAAGGATCCTGAAACAAAACGTCAGATGGTGCGTGATCAGTACCATAAGGATCCTGAAACAAAACGTCAGATGGTGCGTGATCAGTACCAAAAGGATCCTGAAACAAAGCGTCAAAAAATGCGTGATATATATAAAAAAGATCTTGAGGGAATACGTAAAAGAAAGCGGGGCAAATACCAAAAAAATGTAGAAAATAAAAGGTACGTCAAAAGAAAAAATTATTTAAAAAATGCTGCCCGTGAAAGAGACCGCCAACAAAAATTCAGACAAAAATATCCCGACTCAAAAAAATTGTACAACAAGAGGTGCAATGCAAAACGTAGCGAGAAGTCTATCGTACAAAGATGGAAAATGTTCAAGAGAATGAAGGAAAAATTTAATACCGTTCGATCTTGGCAAAAGTGTTTTAAGTTTCCAAAATATTCAGAGTTTTATATTCAACAGATGTCGAGAAAAATTAATAAATCAACAATATGTGCTCGATTGGAAGCCGAACAGATATTTAAGTGGTGTGTAATAGCAAAAAAATCGTACCTCAATGCAGCAAGAAAAATGTTTTCATATTTGAAAAACGTTGCTGAAGCTGCGTTATTGCGATCCAATGAATGTAAGACTTTGAATTATCCAAAAAGCGATCAACTTAGAGCTCTTTGTGGCTTATCCAAACATACTTCGTCTTCCGAAGCGTACTTTTATGAAACTGCTTACGAGCAAAGGAAAAAGTTTGAGCAACCACTTATAATGAGACAATCCTCTCCTCACGGAGTAATAAATGTTTTGCCGTTAATAGATAACAATGGTAAAAAGTTAAAAATGTGGCATTGTGATGAGAACAAATGCCACATAAATGATACTTCCATGGAAAAGTTTGTAAAATTTTTGGAACTGTTTGAAGAAGGTACTTTGAAAAAGATAATGAATGTTAAATTCATGGCGCAGCTAAAAAATTGTTCCGTTTCACGTACGAGTAACAGATTAGGACATCCTCCGGAATGCTATACAAATCCGAATCTTTGCAAGTCATACATTGCAACGATAAACACTTTATCACCTCATTTTCCTTTCGTGAGGAATATTCGAAGAAATGTTTACAAATTGATCGACAATTATAATAAGTTTTGTCAACTGTTTTCATCTTTGAGATTCATCAATATGGATAAATTAGTTGAAATTTCCAATGATTTTAAGAATAAAGCAAGATTTTATCCAAAAAATGTAACTGATGTTTGTTTGGACGAAGAAAAGATTTTCTCGCAAAATTACGAAGCATTTAAAGTCATGAAAAAGCGATTGTTGGATTTATCACGTATCCCTTGCATTTCTTGCAAAAAATTATGCTTGAGAAGAGACGTTTCTAAGCTCGAGAAGCTGAGGAAAACAATAGACGGACCTTTTTGGAAAGATCTGATAGCAAACGTAACAGAACACAGTAATAATACTGAATTCGTTTGTAAGCTTTGTTTGGGTAAATTTCAAAAAGGCGTATTGCCTTCTACTTGCATTTTGAATAATCTTGCGGTAAAACCATTACCAGATGTTTTGTCAGATTTCAATAATTACGAAAAAATGTTAATCAAGAGAATTAGCAGCTTTCAAGTAGTGCAATTGATGGGCAATGTTTCGAACAAACATATACTGCATAGACAAATGATCCGCAAAGTAAAAGTCAGAACATTTCATTTGCCTCTACCTTTACAAGAAACATTGGATAAGGTATGTCCTGCGGAAGATCCTATAAATTTGAATCACGAGTTGCACATTCTCGTTCGAGGTATACCCAAGAAATCTAAAGTGGTTTGGGAAAATTTGGTAGATATTAATAAAGTGTATAAGGCTTTACAATGGTTGAAAGAAAATAATCTTCATTACTCGAAAATTCGTCTTCCGGCGTTATCTGATGATCTATTAAATGATAAGTTGCAGGAAACAGAATATCGGATTGTCGATGACGAAAGCGACAATGACGAAATAAATGAGGTGGTTGAGAAATTACCAGCATTGAATTTGTACAATGTACAGGAAAACAAAAATAATAATGATCAAATCGTTTTAAAACGTAGGGTTTTCCTCACACAAATCACTGAAGATTCGGATATTAACGATCAGTATACAATATACCCAATACACGCGAAAAGAATCGATAACGAATCTGCATTGAAGCTTTATCAAATGATGAAAATTGAAGATTTTCCAATGGATAATCGTTATAAATATCTGGATGTCATGTGTTTCCCTGATTTATATCCTGATGGTGTCAATGGACAACGAGAAGATAGAAACTTTGCATTGCCGGAATATTTATTTATTAGAACACGATTGATGTCGAAACATAGTAGATTCAGGTTGAATCTGCAGTATTTGTTTTACCTTCTCAATGATGCTAACTACCGACAGTTGAAAAGTGGTATCTATTATACGATGATGGTTACTAACCCACGAGAGAGATACACTGCTGGTAGATACTTGAACGAATTGAAAGGTTACGAATTAGAATCGAATTTAATGAGTATTTTCAATTGAGAAATACGGATCAATTTTGGCGACAACCGTCCAATAATGTAAAATGCATGACTTTGCATTACGGTCCAGCGACGTGGTTTTTGACTTTGAGTCCTAGTGAATGGAAATGGTCCGATTTGGGTGAATATTTACGAGATATGAATCCCGATAAAGAGAAGTTAGGCATCAGCGAACTAGTCGCATACGATCCTGTAAGTACTTCTAGATTCATGTGCATAAAATTTAAAGCCATGATTGATTTTATTTGTTCGTCCGATAATCCAATAGGAAAGGTTATTCATTACTTCTGGCGACTGGAATATCAAAGTAGAGGTATTCAGCACATGCATTGTATAATTTGGATAAAAGATGCTCCAGTATTAGGAAAATCGCCGGATGAAGAAGTTGCTACGTTTATTCGAAAATACGTAACGTGTGAAATTCCAGATGAAAATGTTTCGCCAACGTTGTACGATACGGTAATAAGTGATCAGAATCATAAACATAACTCGTATTGCATGCGTACGAAAAAAACGGAAACAAATATATACAGAAAGTGTCGGTTCGATTTTCCTCGGCCAGTTACTGAGAATTTCGTTTTAAGAGACGTTATCACTTCGATAGTCGGTAGAAAAAATTTACGCAGTAAGAGCAGATTGTACGATCTTTCTCGCAAGGAGTCGGAAAGGTTTATAAATGATTATAATCCGTCTATTAAATTAGCCTGGGAGGGAAATATGGACATACAATTTATTAGAGAAAAATCAGAGTTTTTAAACTTATATTTAACAAAATACACGACAAAGTCGGAAAAATGCAATACAGACTTTGAAGTGATAGATTCGAATAAGTCCTTGGCATCGAAACTGTGGAATTTTGCAATGCGTTCATTAAATAACAGAGAATGCGGTGCTTTAGAAGCTGCGGATACACTATTAGGGAATCCCTTGTACGGTACGGATAATGATACCATGGTCAAATGGATCGATGTTAATGAGGTGAGAAATAGAAAAGTTAAAACATTTAATGAAATTTAAGCTCTCGATGAAAATTCTACGAATATTTACTGTTTGTCACTCATCGATGATTACTATCCAAATAGACCTCAGGAATTAGAATCATTGAATTTGTACGATTTTGCCAGATTCTGGGAAATTACGAAACAGATGTCAAATAATGACGAAGTCAAGTGTTACAAACTGGCATCGGGTTTATTTAAAAAAAAAAACGAAAAGGTTATTTAATTAACCATTATCGATTTAATATAAAAACTGAGCCCGAAAAATACTTTTACTCGCTGTTTCTTCTGTTCAAACTATGGAGAGATTTGAGTGAACTCAAAGGTACATTCGAGACTTACACGGATGCCTTTAAGAATTCAGAGTCTGTTTTAACGAAGGCAATGAAATATCACGAAAGGCTCGAAAAAATACAGAAAGCTTTTGAGAACGTTGCTGAATTAATCGAGAAGCGCGAAAATGATCTGAAAACAGCAGACAGAGACAAATCCGATGACGATGAACTGGATTGTAATCCGATAGAAGCTGACGACGCGATGAAAGATCTGGAAGATTTTGGTAAGATTGACGACCCGATTGATTTATCGCAAATGATGTCGCAATTGAACAAAGACCAGAAAAGAGTCTTTGATGGAGTATGCCAAGTTTTACAAGATAAGAATCAGATTCTGCGACTGTACGTAAGTGGCGAGGGTGGTACAGGGAAAAGTTTTCTAATTGAAACGATTAAACATTGGATCAGAATAAATTTGGAAAAAACGACTGCCATATCTGCTCCCGGGTATCGCAGCATTCAATATCGATGGCTTGACAATCCATAGAATGTTTCAACTACCCGTTAGTCATGAATCTACACCAAAATATACGCAATTGTCAGACATGGTTTTGAAAACTTTGAGAGACAAATTAAAGAATGTCGAATTATTTATAATCGATGAAGTATCTATGATTTCAAATGTGACACTTATGTTTATCAATCTACGATTATGTGAAATCTTTGATACGACAGATACAGATGATGGTTTCTTTGGCAGAAAACATTCTCCTGTTTGGGGACTTGTTGCAGCTTCCTTCTGTAAAAGGACAATTTTCGTTTGTTAAAATGTCTCGATCAGAGATTCAGAAGTATTTAGGTACCATGGGTGGATGTGATTTGTGGAGATTGTTCGAGTACGACGAACTTTTGATTAATATGCGACAAAGATGCGACAATACATATCGTGATATACTTTCTAGAATACGAATAGGTTTAGTAACGGATTCTAACATCAATGTTCTTCAGTCTAGAAAAATCAATTTTAAAGAAAGTAGTTGCGACGAAAGATTGAATGAACTTTGCACTTATATGAATCAATTACCGATTGATACAATTTGTTTATTGCCCACGTGTTATTTGTGCAAGGTTTTGAACACAGCAATGCTCGATAAAATCGACAGCGATGAAATTCTACTGATAGCAGAAGATGATGTCGACTGTGCTCCAGCAATGAAAAAAAAGGTGCATAAAATTTTGGAAGACAAAGATGATAAAGTGTCTGAAACAGCTGGCATTGAAAGAGTAATAGCGATTAAAATTGGCGCTAAAGTGATGATTCGACGAAACATTGACGTAACTTTGGGACTTGTCAATGGAACGATAGGCAATGTAGTTGCAGTTAATCGCTCTGCTGACAACAATCGTATTGATTCCATCAAAATAGTTATTTCGGATAACAAAGAAATCGCAATAACGAAAGTAGATATTAAATTTGAAGTATTCCACAAATTAGTGGTACATTGGAAACAATTTCCATTGTCTCTCAGTTATGGAATAACTATACACAAAAGTCAAGGAATTACATGTAACAATGCAATGATGGATTTAAAAACGACTGTATTCAGTGATGGTCAAGCCTATGTAGGTTTGTCACGAGTAAGTAAATTGGAAGGCCTACATTTGATAAATTTCAATCCAGCATCAGTTAAAGCAAACTCGAGAGCCATTGTAGAATATAATCGACTGAGATCTATATTCAAATCTGAACTGCCACAAATCAATCCATCCGAGAAAAAGGTTGTGAAAATGTACGATCGTCGATGGGCTATCCCTAATATCATTGATGATGTGCAGAATTATGATTGTGAGGAACCAGAAAGTATAGTTACGTGGAAAATATATGGCCTTTGCAATAACGATGCTGTTTCGTGTTACGCTAATGTAATACTACAATGCGCGTTTCATTGCGTACGTATTAGGCAACAAATACTGAAAAATAAAGCATCGAATGCATTGACTGATGCTATCTGCGCGTATGGTGAACGTAAATATTGCAACATTCAAGCGGTTAGATCTGTCGGAAAACGCTTCGAAGAACGAACACAACAAGATGTTTCGGAATTTTTTACGGCTCTAATGTCGACGTATTCCGACATCAATGATGTATTAGAACTCGAATTAAAGCACGTAACATGTTGCTCGAATGTCAAATGTAATTACAATGTAACTAAGCTGGAAAGCAATAGTTTGCTAATATTACCTATACATTCGACATTAAAAAGGAAAAAAGGTGTCACTCTACAAAGTTTGATTAATGTAGAATTTTCTAAATGGGAAACGATAAACGGCAATTGTAACGAATGTAAGGGTACCGTGTTGAAAAAGAAAACCGTAATCGAATCTACTTTATCCGTCGTAGTAATACAGCTCAATTTATATACTTTTGTAAACGGTGCTTCTAAAAAAATTATCAACAATCGGATTAACGCCGTGCCGACGAGTAATATCACGATTAATAAAAAAAAGTACAAGGTAATAAGCGCTATATTTCACGAAGGTGAAGAAATGAATCGTGGTCACTACACGTGTATGTTGAGAGCTGACACAAAATCGGAATGGTATTACTCTAATGATATGGAAGTGTTCAAGAAAAAATGGCCCAAAGGAGCACAAGGGGCATACATATTGTTCTTAGAACAGATTAAATAATGGCGCTGTATAAAGGCTGCCGTAAGCGCCGAAATAAAACATCGGCTGCTCCGGCGCTGTATAAAGGCTGCCGTAAACGCTACATTAAAACATCAACTGTTCTAGCGCTGTATAAAAGTTGCCGTAAGCGCCAAAATAAAATATTGGCTGCTCTGGCGCTTTATAAAAGCTGCTGTAAGCGCTGCATTAAAACGAGTGCAATAAGTTTCTAATTTGACCTAGGCTTCATGACATTTCAAAAAGTATCATCAAGAAAAAAATTATCAGACAGAAATATGTATGTCGTGTTAAAATCGGAGAGACGAAGAAAAATATATGGTTGCGTTCTCACGAGAATGGGCGATAGAGGGGCCCATTCTTTATTTTCAATATTCATTCATACAATAATATAAAAAATTCATTCTGTTGCAATTGAAATAAATGTGCAATTTATTGTTAAAAGTTATTACAATTATACAAACATTTACATATATGATTAAATAAAATATATATGTATACTATAATATATAATTATATATTTTATATATGTACATATATACCACATAATTCAATTATTTTGAACTGCATTGCATAAATTGTTACTTATACAAAGTTATGTGATAAGAATTGAAAATACATATATTTATGATACTTGAATTATACTAGAAAGCTGCTCTATAAATCTGTATGTTTAAAAAGTAACTGATATCCTAAAAAAATCATAAAAATGAAAAGGACAGGCCATGTTCAAAAGAAGGTACTCAAAAATTTAAATCTTTCAAAATTTAAACGATCTAATAATAAATTATCACGAAAAGTAACTGATATGTTATTCAAGGTGCCAATTCAAAGTGAACATACGTAAAGTGTATATTATCTAAATTTAGTAATAATATATTACCATGAAAAGTAACTGTGATATTTTATTCAAGGTGCAAGTTTACATTGAACATACATACATATAAGTAAAACTGATTACAATTTGATTCTAGAATATAAGTGCGATATGTTATTCTTAGTGCACAAAATATAATAGTCGTTTATAGAGATTTGATTTTGTAACGGCGTGGCCGTTACTAACGCCTCGCGGGCCGATCACCCGCCCGCCACTTGAGGCTATGGCGCCTAAGGCGCCCCTAAAACGCAAAACACAAAGTGATACACGGGTCACCCTACCCCAGGGGCGCCCCACTACAACCCCCAGAGGCGCCCCACTACGACGCCGGCGCGTTACCCCCACCACAGCCTCGATGCAGAGTGGGGAAACCGCCGGCAGGGTATATAAGCCGGCTCGACGGATGAGCCGGCACCAGTCCTGTTCCGGACCTCCTAGCCAGGCAACGGGCTTCTCGTTGTTACGCCGGGTTTCTCGGTTTCTGGCCTCCTACCTTTAGTATCGGGCAACGGGTTTCTCGTTGTTACGCCGGGTTTCCCGGTTTCCGGTCTCTTCCTGCTATACACCGGGTGACGGGTTTCTCGTCATTACGCCGGGTTTCCCGGTTTCCGGTCTCCTCCTGTTACACGCCGGGCGACGGGCTTCTCGTCGTTACGCCAGGCTTCCCGGTTTCCGGACACCGATATAGGCTATATGCCTCAGTACGTTCGATTTCCAGATTTCGCATACCTGGTGACCTGTAAGTCCTTTCCGGACACCGCTACAGGCTATACGCCTCCGTACACCGTATCTCTAAGTTATACCGGGTAATTTGTAAGTCTTTTCCGGACACCGCTACAGGCTATACGCCTCCGTATTTTGTTTATACCGGGTAATCAATAAGTTTCTCTATTCAGGCTTTATGCCAACGAACATTTTGTTTATTTGTTTCTTTTTGAATAAACCAAAGCATTGTTAATAAGGAATAAGCGAGTCTGAATCTCCCCCTTCCTCCCGAATCCTGGAACCGGCGAGCCGATCCGCGGCGTCGGGAAAGGTGAACCGTTACAATTTGAAATTCATACTAGCCCGTACAATGAAAAATAATTGCTCGTAATTCCAGAGTATCAATTTGTTAATGACTCAGAAAAATAACATGGCGGCCTGCTCTCAAAAAACTATGATGTTTTTCGATGTCCATTTAGAAATAATGTCAAAGCTCTTACAGAATAATTACTACAACATTTGAAGTACGAAAAGTATTACATTAGAAGAAGATTAGATTAGAATAAGGATTCAACGTAAACGTAAACGTCAGTTCAATAACTTACTCCCTGAAAATACGGTATAACACAAATCGGAAGTTGATACGAAAATTCGAAATTTTACTAAAGAAAGATTGGAGGTTTTTAATTTATACAATTTTCACAACTCTTATTTCAATTATTTATTCTACCCATCGAAAGTTTTTTGAGAGCAGGCCGCCATGTTATTTTTCTGAGTCATTAACAAATTGATACTCTGGAATTACGAGCAATTATTTTTCATTGTACGGGCTAGTATGAATTTCAAATCAAATCTCTATAAACGACTATTATATTTTGTGCACTAAGAATAACATATCGCATTTATTTTCTAGAATCAAATTGTAATCAGTTTTACTTATATGTATGTATGTTCAATGTGAACTTGCACCTTGAATAAAATATCACAGTTACTTTTCATGGTAATATATTATTACTAAATTTAGATAATATACACTTTACGTATGTTCACTTTGAACTGGCACCTTGAATAACATATCAGTTACTTTTCGTGATAATTTATTATTAGATCGTTTAAATTTTTGAATACCTTCTTTTGAACATAGCCTGTCCTTTTCATTTTTATGATTTTTTTAGGATGTATATATATACACTTACACACACATATTAATACATCATTAAATTTTGCAATTGTATTGTAATGTAACTTTTGTGATAATAATATCAAATTCTTATCTTAACTACATTTTGTAATTTTTTGTACTAATTGTAATATCCTTAGAATTTATTGCTTGTATGTCATCAGGTCATTTTTTTAATTTTAATAATTTAATAATTAAATGAAAGAAGTAATTGTCTGAGCAAAAATGTTAAGTATTTGATAATGTCTGTTCAATTATTTCGATTATATATATTATTATTATTCGAGCCGATCTTTTTTTGTATTATATAATTGTCCTCCTAACCAAATATTTATTTGAAGGTGCAACGTCTTTTCCTGCTCCGAAACGCCAAGTTCGGACAGGGGAGCGTTCAATTTAAAGATTCTCCAAGTTTAACTAATAAAACGGTAAAAATCGGTATCAGAAGAGTTAATTATTCGCCCTTAGGGGCGTCCATTAACTCACGGTAAAGTTGGGCGCCAGGCGCATGTGAATGCGCCACGAGACTAATGTGAACGGTACTTAAGGTAACTTCCCCAGAGGTTATACAGAGTCGCGGGTCTATAGGATTGTTGGGTCTATGGTTGAGAGAGAGGTATAGAGAGACATACACGTGGTGTTATAATTTGACAGATATTTTGACACTTAGGAGTTACAATTGGACATCTAATAAATACAATTGGATAATATAATTATGTTACAAACAGTAGTATATAAACTAGCGGTAGGGAAATAAAAAAATGTAATATCAAGATCTGCGAATATCGGTATTTCGGAATTGATCTATAAAATTCTCATTATACAATGTGAAATATCTTAGCAAATTTTACGACAAGAATATACAAACGGGATAAACAAAGACAAAATCGGTAAACGTTATGATGGTCCAACGTATTTTCGCGGGCACGCGGTATAGACAGAGGTCACGATAAGATACTCCGAGACACGGCGCGGTATGCAAAACAAAGATAGCAAATAGATGACGGAAATCTCGTGACTCTCTCGCACGATTCTCTCGCCGAGTCGAAAGCAATGAAATATGTAACAAACTCGCGGAGAACGGCTACACGCAAACTCCGAAAATCTATCAATCTAGCATATAAGAAACGTGACTCTGAACATCTCGGTAACCCGAATTTATAATAATTACTTTCTAGACGATGGACTGTCGGCGGCACTTTTCGGAGAGGGCTCGGCTCGCGAAACGCAAAGTCGGCTGGCCCCGCGATACGATACTACAAAAAACGAAAAAGAGAGAGTCCGCTCCCTCACATACAAAACGATACGAAAAATGAGAGAGTGCGGTACTCACGATAATTACGATACACGATCAATATCTACGGTACCAACCAACACGGATCTACGACTACTCGAGAGGCGGCTTACAGTTTCTGGCGACGAATTCTGGTCCTCGGGTCGTACGTGTGGGAGTTCTGGAGGCACCCTCTCTGCTCTAAGGCACACCGAACAGTGGAGAGCCGGGCCTCGCGCGTCTCGGTACCTTTTTTTTCGCGCCGATCTCTTGCGCATTCCCTCGATGATAGGGTCGATGGCGGGGGCCCTAAGGTCTCCCCCCGCCTCCCCCTTTAGCTGAGGTAATTCTCACGCCGGTAACGTATCGCTGTTTGAGAGGATTTTCCTCCGGGTTTCTTCCCGCGGCATCTCTCCTTCGGGAACAAGCGGGAGGCTGGCCGGGCCCTCCGTAGTCTCCCTTCAGGATCGGCCCTGTGGTTGATTTGGCTCCCGGAGTCCTCTCGGTATCTATAATGTTTTCAACGCCTAAATTCTGCGCGAGATATATCAAAGTAAATTACGGATACTTGATACTTAACTGCGCGAGGTCCCGCGCTGTCTCTCTTCTACGCTCGCTCCATCCTTCTTTCGCGCTGCGGCACTCCGGCATCCTCCTTCTCTCTCTGGCTGCGGCACTCCGGCATCCTCCCTCTCTCTCTTGCTTCACATGTCTCTCTCCGGCTGCTCTCTCGAGCCGTCCTTGTCGCTCTACCTACCAATCGTGTCGCACGCGCATCGACAGGCCGATGCTGCGTGCAACTGCGATTCTCGCAAGAAATACGGTAAAACGGAATACGGAAAAACGACGGATCGCACCCTCCCCGAAGTGAGGGGCGCTTCAGATCTCCGCGGCCTACCCGATCGGGCTTTTCGCCCTTGTGACGGCGCTCCAAAAGCGTCACGTCACAAAGGAAATAAAAAAATTTCATTAATTTAAAAAAATATTTTTTAATTTTAAAAAATTATTTACTTTAGAATAAACGTAGTAGTTTTAATCTAAAAAAAAAATTAAAATTAAAATAAAAGAACCATTTTCTTAAATACAATTAATTTTTATTGTACTTAAAAAATGTATAAAATTAAAAAAATGTGTTATTTAAGTAAACTAAATATTCCTTTAAATTTAAATATTTTTTTTCAAAATATTATATGCAAAGAAATTATTTATTAGATTTAAAAAAATTAAAGTTTGAATTTAAAAAAAACATCTAAAATTTAAAAAAATGTATTATTTAAATAAACTAAATATTTCTTTAAACACAAACTAATTCTTTTAAAGTATTATATGCAAAGAAATTATTTATTAGATTTAAAAAATTATAAGTTTAAATTAAAAAAACATTAACTTAAATTTAAAATAGATAATATCAAGGAAAATAATTAATTTGTAATACAAAAAAAATATTTTTTAATGTCAAATATATATATTTTTTATTTTTTTAAAACCTTTTTTTATATTAAATAAATATTATATTATATTTTCTTATATCAAATATATAAATTTTTAATTTTTTTTAAATCTGTCTTTATATTAAATAAATATTATATTATATTTTCTTATATCAAATATATATATTTTTTATTTTTCTTAAACCTTTCTTTATACTAAATAAATATTATATTACATTTTCTTACCTTACTCCTCGTTCCAAACGAAGTCCAAAATTTAAGTCCGACCCACTATCACTAAATTATCCGGCTCGAAAGATCAACAATGTTCTCGTCTCTTCGAATTTTAAACTTACTCGGGTGGAGGCTCGAGGAATCATGAGGGGTCGAGATTCCGGATCACTTTATTTTAGGGAGACTGCGATGCTTCCGTTGCAGATCCGCGTGTTACTACTTCGCGTTCTATCTCTCTTTCTCTCACTCTTACACACTCGAAATTTCTATCTAAGTACTCACGGCCGACAAACGCTCCGTAACGTTCCGGTTCTCATATGAGACTAGTATGAGCCGCGCACAGGAATCCTGCGGGTCCTACCTCTCGCCCTAAGCTTTCAGTTACTCAGGGGCGAGGGGGGACCCGAGGAATCCACAGAAAAAATTGTTTGTCGTCGAATTCACGAAGCCGACGTTAGGGCCAGTTCACAGCCCAACATTTATTTAATTTTAATTTTATATGCTGCTTTGTTTTTTTTTGCATTGTAATATTTGTTTGTATTATATTAAAGACTTTAAATATTTAATTATTTAACAGAAATAACAGATGACAGATATGAGATTTTACACTGAAAAAAATTGTTAACTTAACTAAATTGTTCAACTAAATAATATTTTGTTAATTGAACATATAAAAATATATAAATCAAAATATAACATATTTAATATAACAATCTAACATGTATTTGACTTAAATACTAATATATGTTTAATTAACAAAATAGTAATTTAGTTGAAATGTTTAGTCAAGCTAACAATTTTTTTTTTCAGTGTAAACAATCTCACATTTGTCATCTGTTATTTCTGTCAAATTATTAAATTATTTACATTCTCTAATATAATACAAACAAATATTACAATGCAAAAAAATAATGTAGCATATAAAATTACAATTAAATAAACATAAAATTAAACACGTTTCGATAATGTTACAATCAAATTGTAACGTACTTTAAAATTATTTAAAATTATTTACATTTCAAGGAGATATCAAAGTTTCAAGCAAAATTAACAACTTTTCTAAAAAAAAAAGATAAAAAAAGGGCGCCAAGTTTACGCGTCATAAATAAAAGTGTTATAGAAAAAATTTAAAACTTTTGCGTTGTGTAAAATTAATATTTCTAAAAAAAATGATATCAAAGAGTTGCGCCAAATAAATAAAAATTTGTAAAAAAATTGAAAATTAGAAAATTATGCGAAAATTAAAAAATTTATACAAAATGAAAAAAATTAAAAGATTTTAGTTAAAAAAACTTGGCGCTGCTAAATTAAACAATATGCTAATAATGTTAACGTATTCTGTACATTTATATTCCAGTTTATTGTTCATTAATATTCTATCATTAATATTATGATGATGTAATTTTTTAAGTAAATTAATTATTTGTTATTAAAGTTTTATTTGTTATTAAAATAATGTTTATATAGAATTAATCTTATTTATATGTTTCAACTTTAAGATATATCTATTGCAATAACTAATTAAACATTATGCTAATGACCGAACTCCGTACATTTACATTACAAATATTTTTGTACTTTTTAATTAAATAAATTATTTAATAGTTTATGATACATTGTAGTAATTATTTTTTGCAGTAAATTAATTATTTGTTACGTTAAGATATCCCAAGTAGCAAACTAACGTCATTTTAACGTTGAATGACGTTATTAGACGTCAGAATGACGTCATTTTGACGTTTAATAGCGTCAGCTTGTTACTTGGGACATTGATAGAAAATTAGTTCAAATCCAATATTAAAAATTGGATATTTATTATTTGTCAATATTGTTTAAAAATGAAAATAATTTATCCAATATTAGAATACAATATTAGCTAAAAAAGAAAGAGCGGACACCTTACAATATCAGACCAATATAGAAATTTAGTTTATACCCAATAATAAAATTCAAATAATAAAATTCAAATTGATTATTTATTGCTTGCCAATTTTGCCCCAATGCGATTGTGCTACTAGGGCATAGTGTATCAAAAAAACATGATAACGTGATCCCTGAAAAGGCTAGATAATTATTAAATCAGGATTTTAAAATTAAAAGATAAAGATAGATATATCACAGATGAAAAAAGCAGGTTTCAAGTAATGATCCATAATGTATATTTAACGCGCGTAATATGTCGTGACTATATATCGAGTCTTCTAAGAAGTCTATAAATTTATAATTATTTTAAGGCAATTTTTCATTGAAATTTTGAGAACATCTTTTACATTTAAATTTATATTTTTTACATATTAATTATATTGCATTATCAATTATATTGCATATTATGTTGCATATTATATTGCATAAATATTGCAATTATTTATTATTCCACTGTTAATGTATGTAGAACAATAAAATATAAATATTCATAAATAAATTATTAAAATATCATTAACTGATTTAAAATTCAACGGTATAAATATAATTATCGAGAAAATTAATGATAAGATTTATTTAGATGATTTCAGCTTTTCGTAGATTAAATTTTATCGCTTAAATTTTAAATTGTCAAGCATATTCTTCTCTTTTTAATTATATATTTATTACTTTATCACTGTTTATTTTTTAGCAAATACAGTTTTTGTATATTATATTTAAGTTTCCTATAAATCTTTTTATAATTTAACGTTCGCTGTTAATGTTAAAAAAATAAACAATTTTTTTAAATCGTTCGATTACATTTTAGTATTCGTTTTGCAGGCAATACCATGGGTGGAATTTTTTTACAACAGAATATGCAGAAAATTCTTTAGATTAATAAACCACATATCAGTAAAGCCAACAATGTGGCTTTACATGATAACAGCGTTTATTGCTTATAGAAAATGACCAAAAAATTACTGATATACAGTAATTTTTGATCATTAAATTATTGATATATGTACAGTAATTTAAGTACTCAAAATAAGTAATTACCCACATAGAACAGTTACAGCTAATATATATATATTAGAGAATTAGAATTAATACGTATATATCTATTAGATATTCACATTGATCTGTCAAATATCTATATATAGTGAAAATGTCCGCCTTGCATACCTTTTCTTTACGTATAATAAAAGTTATTTGATAAACCGCTATATATCTATTAGATAGCCACGTTTGATCTGTTAAATGTCTATACATAGCGTAATTCTCTGTCTTGTATATCTCTTTTTTACGTATAATAAAAGTTATATATTTGTATATTTCATAGACGGCTATATATCTATTAGATATCTACGTTTAATCTATCAAATATCTATATATAGCAAAAATGTCCATCTTGTATATCTTATTTTAACGTATAATTAAAGTTATTTGATAGATAATTATATATTTATTAGATATCCATAGTTGGTCTGTTAAATGTCTATACATAGTGTAACTGTCTGCCTTGTATATACTTCTTTTTTATATATAATAGAAGTTGTTTAATTGATGGTTATATATCTATGGCATATATCTATCTACAATGAGCATCAAAAATAAAAATTTACCTCATCTGTAAGACTAATTTACTTTGTACAGCTAAAATGAAATATGTTACGGATTTTTTATAACTAAAATTAAATTATTTTTTAAATTAACAATATTAAATAAATTTTAATTTTAAATTATAAAAAATCCGTAACGTATTTTATTTTAGCTGTACAAAGTAAAATAGTCTTACAAATGAGGTAAATTTTTATTTTTAATTGTAATAGATATGCAATATATAAATTAATACAATTGTCGCTCGTATATTGAAAACAAAGTGATAAATATAAGGCCAACTTATCGAGCTGAATATTCGAGATGTTCAGTCAACTACCATTTATTACATGTATAAATTATAAAACTACAGTCATTATATTAAAACTAACGCAAATTACAATCATTCTATAAACGTTTCGACCGCACGCGGTCTTCTTCAGTATAATTATTGAAATATAAATTCTTACAATTCACATAATATCGAAATTTAATTATAGTTATTCAGAATCAAGAGTTTTTGAGCAATTAACGCGTGTTTCAATCCGTCCTGTCCAACAATGTTCGCCTCGATATGATCCCTGATTTTGTTCAGATCTCGGATAGTTTCATCGTTAATATGCGAGAAATTAACCCGTTCCGTAGGCGCTGCGATTAATAAAAATTACCGATCAACGTATGTCCAAATTATAATATGTATCCCCTACAATTGGTAGTATGCTTACCTATCATCGTTCTTCTTGACAATCCGTCACCGTTATCACCAATTATTGCAGACCTGGTTATGCAAGATCTTGAGGATACAGTTCTCAAAGCGTTGAATTTGGAATGTTTGTTTTATTTTCGTTATGTGGATGACATAATAGTGGCCACCTCTATGACTAATATGACTCAGATTGTGAATAATTTTAACAACTATCATGAAAGACTTAAATTCACGGTCGAACAAGAGGTTAACCATAGCTTGAATTTCTTAGATTTATCACTTAAAATTATTAATAACAAAATATATATAGACTGGTATCAAAAAGAAACCTTCTCAGGAAGGACGTTATCATTTTATTCAAACCACCCATTATGCCACAAAATTGGAATAATATATAACCTTGTAGACAGATGTCTATTGCTATCACATCCACTATTTTTTAATAAAAATTTGGAGTTAATTATTAATATACTCAGAAGCAATGGTTACCCTCTTGATCTGATTTTTAACAAAATTAATCATCGGATAGAACACATCATATCTAAGGGGAGCATTATAGAGAGACAGGCCAACATAGAAAGAACAAAAAGTATAAGAAATGACTCGGTCAATAAAAAATTCTTTGTCATTCCGTATATAGATGGGATCTCAGAAATGATTGTTTCCTCGGTAAAAAATAAAAATTGTATGGTAGGGTATAGATGTCTCAACAAACTGGATAATATTATTAAAGCGCAGAAAGATAAAACTAAACATCCATGCAATTCGAATGTGGTTTATAAGATCAGTTGCAATAATTGTAATGCATCTTATGTAGGCCAAACAAAGAGGCAATTGCAGACGCGAATAAAAGAACATAAAAATAATATTAGGTTGGACTCAACGAAACATTCAGTAATTTCTGAACACATAATAAATGAACATCATACTTTTAATTGGGACAATGTTAAGATCATGGACAACGAAAATAATTATTATAAAAGACTCATTTCTGAGATGCTACATATCAAGGAACAAAAAAATGGACTAAATTTAAACAAAGATACTGAGTTACTTAGCGAGTCGTATTTTGATATTTTGGATATATTAGCGAACAAGAAATAATAATAGGACAAATAGGACATTAACGAGTAAAACATAGATATTAGATCATATATAAACACGCACGCTCTCCGATCAAGTAGAGTTTAAAATGAGCTGTCTTTCTGTATTGTTGGTTTGTTATGTGTCATCCTTAATAACTGTTAATAAGTAGCAAAATTGTCAAGAAGAACGATGATAGGTAAGCATACTACCAATTGTAGGGGATACATATTATAATTTGGACATACGTTGATCGGTAATTTTTATTAATCGCAGCGCCTACGGAACGGGTTAATTTCTCGCATATTAACGATGAAACTATCCGAGATCTGAACAAAATCAGGGATCATATCGAGGCGAACATTGTTGGACAGGACGAATTGAAACACGCGTTAATTGCTCAAAAACTCTTGATTCTGAATAACTATAATTAAATTTCGATATTATGTGAATTGTAAGAATTTATATTTCAATAATTATACTGAAGAAGACCGCGTGCGGTCGAAACGTTTATAGAATGATTGTAATTTGCGTTAGTTTTAATATAATGACTGTAGTTATATAATTTATACATGTAATAAATGGTAGTTGACTGAACATCTCGAATATTCAGCTCGATAAGTTGGCCTTATATTTATCACTTTGTTTGCAATATATATATATATATATAGCCGCATCTATTATAAATAACTTCTATAATTCTATAGAAGTTATTGAAGATTACTTATTATTTAGATTATACATAGATTATATTTATAATTTAACACACACACACACATTAGATGCAATTATTATATGTAGATTAATATAAAATAGATATAATCATTTATGATCTAACATTTAACTTCATCTTTATTTCAGTAGCATGCATTTATTTATTTTTTTTAATAAATTTGTTTTTTGTATTGTACATTTATTACAAGGCTGTTTTTATAATGAATGAGTGTATTCAATTTTTGTCAATTATTATCAAATAATCTAACACAAATATTTATTTATAATACTATAGGAAAGGAATTATTTAAACTAACACAGTTTTCATTGAAAATAAATTTTATTGCTTAAATTTTTGTGCAAAATAAAAAGAAAACAAAACTAACATTTTTTATTGCACTCTTTAAAATTATGGCACATTCACAAATCAATATTATATATTGCACATATCAATATTATATATTACTGATTCAATAAATGACAGTATAAAAAAAATAATATTCTCAACAATATATCTATTCTATGAATATTTACTATAAATAAAATATTTTATTATGCACTTATGATCGAAGCTTATTACTGAATTAGTTTTTATATATATCAATATGTTCTACGAGGAAATAAAAAAATAAACAAAAAAATCAGCAAAAAAAGAAAAAAAATAAGAAAAAATATTATTTAAAACCTGTAATTGGTAAGAAGCAACGTTATATATAAACCTATATAATTGCTTAATAATTTAAATGCTAAATTAAATTAAAAGTTGAATATCTCAAGAACTATTGATTTCCATATTATTAGTTTGCAGTAAGTGCCTTAATATTTTTGTCCTTAGAACATTTTCGATATTATGAACATTTTATAAAAAAATTTTTTAATTTAAAAGAAACTAAGTCACTCTATATATTATTCTCGACTTTTATACATATACTTTTATACTTTTGTATATCGAACTTGATAAAATGTTTAAATGTAATAATTAAAAATATAACGTTTTACTAGTTTACTTGTTCTTCATTGTCTGATGCTGTAGGATTAAGCTGCATGCAATTTGCGATTTCTGCAACGTCAACGTTTCCACATTGTAGTTCCAAAATAATGGCGTTTTCTGTATCTTTCTGAATTTCATTGCGATAGCGTGCTGCAGCTTGTCTGAACCATTCTTGCACACGAAATTGGAATTTTTTTTCATCCATATTAATACAACGAGCCAGCAGTGAACCTATACAGCAATATTAACTTACTTAATTTGATAGAATGTATATGCAAAATACGTACATACATATATATATTATATAAAAAATATATGTATATATATATTTTTTTATATAATATATTAAGTTTAATTACCAAGTCTGATAATGTATTCACAATATTTAGAATAAAAATGTAATAATAATTTTGTTTTACGATATTTTTACATCAATATAAAAAATTATTATTATTTAAAATATGTTCTATATGTATATATTTATTTGAAATGATATATTCTATTACTTACGATACATTATGTCCATTATTTTTAAATTACATAATTTATATTTTTCTTTACGGCCTTGCCATGAAAATTCAGTGGCTGGTTTATTACTGAATGTCTTTATTAGAGATCTTTTCACTGTTTCATTTGGATCAAGTCCTCCAATTGTATCAAAAAACGCACTCTATTTTCAATAAAATAATAATAAATAATGCATATATGTAATATTTAATTATTTATAATTTAAAAAAATAAAAACTTACCAATTGAGTTTCTTTCTCGACGATTTCAAGTTCGTTTTCCAATTGATGTAATTGCTCTTTCGTTTTTAATGGAAAAATCGAATGTAAAGCAACAACAGCTTGTGAAGCAACGGTACATTTTGATAGCGGTAGAGTAATATCTTGACTTTCTTTTAATTTCGAAATTATACCACACATGCGTTGGATATCCATCTTTATATTTGTAATATCCATTTTTATTTCTTTTATGTCGGTACTCATAATATTTGTGGTTATTTTCAAATCTCTTATTTCCGTTATTGTGTTTGTCATTAGCATACTAAAATCTTGAAGATCAATGTTAAATTCTTAATTTTATGTAAAAAATGTATATTACATAAAATGTATATTACATAAAATAAATAATTAATTTTAATTAATTAATAATTATATATTACGTATATTTAATAATTATGAAATTATTTGTTTTAACGGATTCAGTTTCAATGATTAATTTGGACTTATCAATGGCTGCGTTCAAAAAAACCTGCTTTACAACTGTTGTAAAATTCGTGAATCTGATTGGTGGATGCTCTTAGATTCAGCTAAGATTAAGAGCATACACCAATCAGATTTACAAATTTTACAATTGTAAAGCTGCTTTTTCTGCTGAACGCAGTCATTGTCATGATTTTGAGCAACCTTTAATGACTTTGAACGGTCGCGTTGGTCATTGTTTATATATTGGAAAATTACCTATAGTAATTAAACTTGTTTCATAGAAGTTTAAGGTTAAATAAAAATTTGATAGGATTGTGGAGTATACAGGAAGGAGACTGTACTGTTATTATATCGCATGAAGTTCCAAATGGAGCCAAACGATTATAGATCAAGTTTTATGCAGAAAATCGGTCAGTGAGGTAAAGATTTGTTTGTATCAAAAGTTAATAAATGTAATGATTGCCAACCTCATTTTTTATGCAAGTAGGGTCGTAGGATAATATTAAGATTCATATGTTTATAACTTTTATAAACAATGGCCAACGACTAAAATTACTTGATAATTGATCAGAACTATTTATAATCACATACATATATAGAACTATGAGAAAAAATTATATAAAACGACCAAAACTGGACAAAATATATAATAATTCTTTATTGATTTAAATCATGACGTTTCGACCTCTGGTTTAGGTCTTTATCAAATGAAAAAGTGTGTTTAAGATGACATTATAATTATAAATTGCGAAGTGAGAATTACTTATAATATATAAAAACTTGTTTTATAAAACGACTTGCCAGTTACTGACAAGTTGTTTTATAAGACACAAGTTTTTATATATTATAAGTGATTCTCATCTCGCAATTTATAATTATAATGTCATCTTAAACATATTTTTTTATTTGATAAAGACCTAAACCAGAGGTCGCAACGCCATGATTTGAATCAATAAAGAATTATTTTGTCCAGTCTTGGTCGTTTTATATAATTTTTTCTCATTTTTCTATTACTGGCGACTTTGATATACACTTCAAATTAATTTTAATATATAGAACTGTTTCTTAATAATTACGATTTTTTTACTTATACATGAAACTTTACTTTAATATTTCTATTTTATAAAAATTTTTAATAATTTATTTATATTGAAATAGTGAATAAAAATAATTATACATATTTTTAATTAATACCTTCAAATGAACTTTTATATATTTCACTATTATATACTTTTCTTATATACTTTTCTTTGTTTTGGCATGTTAATTCTTGTATAAAATTGTTTTCTTTGTCATTGTCATCCATATCTGTGTTCATATCTGATACATATTCTGCTTTATCACATTTTAAACAGGCTTCTTCATAAGTGTCTACAATAAAAAAGATACATATATTATTTTTATTATACTATACACACACTCATATGTATAATTTTATTTTGAATTTATTACGACTTTTTATTGTAATATGTGTATTTTGAACAATTCATAATTTATACATTACCGCATACTGCAAATGTCCTTAAAATGGCATAATTTTTCCAACTTGAATCCGGTTGTACGTTATTGATAACGACTTTATCTTTCTTTTTCTTGGATTTAGTTGCAGGATATTTGCATATATTCTTATCTTTTACCCATGAAGATGGAACAATTTCAAGCCCATCTTCAAATTCAACTACATGATATTTTACACTTTAATTGCTCATCATAAGTGCTTTTCTAATTTTAAGATTTGCTGTCAACAATAAAAAAAACATGAAATAAAGTTAACATAAATATGCCTTTTCAATTTATGTAATAAATTGAAGTTTATAAAATCAAATTCAAGAGCTGCTTTCACGACAGAATCAAAATGAATTTAGATTAAAATGATCTTGAACTGTGATTGGTCAAATCTGAAATTTCATTGAATTTCATTCAACAGAATTTCAGATTTGACTAATCACAGTGCAGGACCATTTTAATCTAGATTATTTTGATTCTGTCGTGAAAGCAGCCAAGATAGTAAACAAATCTTATAATTTGCTTATAAACTATAAATAATTTTAAATATATGACGTAATATCATAAAAAATATAATTTCAAAATATTTTATTTAATAATATATTGACGTATTATAAAAGGATATTTTACTAATATATACATACGATGATGTTTCGCAATGTAACAAAGGTATTGCAGCATAATATTTTCCTTGAGGAAATAACATAATTTTCTTTTCAATGTCGGAAACAGACCAGGCTTCAAATTCCAATAAATTTGAAACTCGAAAGCAATTGAATAATGATGATGGTAGTGGACTTTTATATACACATTTTTTTTTTGGAAAATTTTTTTCCAATTATATAACTGTTTCCAGATATTGACGTCGCAAAATTTGAAATTAAAATAATAGAATCATCTTTCAAAATACAACAGTTATTGGGACTTTCTGTTGTAAGGATATATTTTTCGAAAAATATTTTCGAATATTGAGGATTATTGTAGCCATAGAGAAGAGGTCCCTTACAATGTATACCATGAAATTTTTGTTTAGATAAATGTGACAATTTTTCATTAATATCTTCACATGCTTTAAGTTCTGCATATCTATTACATAATTGTTGCAGTGGACGATCAGCTTTTCTAATCAAGGCTTTTATAGTTTTCATATAATTTTCATATTTAAATGCACTAAATGTGTCAAGTGTCCCAAATTTTCGTACATCATTAGTCAAATGTAATAAATAATGAATATTGTGGGACACTAAGTGCTTGCCGTATATTTTTTCGAAAGATCTTACAAACTGTTTTAGATATTTTTCAGCGTTATTAACTTTTTCTATATGTAATTTTGGGCATACTAGAATTCGAATGGCAGTATGTAAAAGAATAAAATTTGTGTATATATTTAATGGTAAAATTTTTTTCAGAATGTATGGCCCTGTATATAATAAAAATTGTCGCAATTCAGTTGCTTTCCATTTACTAACATCTTCCAAATTACGAGGTTTTCTCGAAAATTCTTTTGGAATATAACTTCTTATATTTTTTAATGAATCGGATATTTGTTTTACCTTAAATGCTGGTAATCTTACTTTTAAAGAGCCACTTAGCCATAATTTTATCAATTTCTTTACAACACCAATACATATTAGATGCATATAATCTAAAGGTATGTTGGTAACTAAACCAAAATCTGGTATTTCTACTAGTTTACAATATTCTTTGTGATAATTTTTATCAAATTGTTTACTTGCAAGTTCATTTGTCCTTTCTTGAAAATTAGTACCAGGAAAACAAACGCGATTCATAATATAACTGCCTTCAATATTACATTTCAAGCAACTGTGATATCCACTGTGCCCTTTAGTTGAAGTTAGAAATGATTTTGCGGGAGCATCTGCTATTAAACTATGAATTGAAAATTTTATGACTTTGTTATTATTTAGTACATCGCTCCCATATAGAATTTTACATTCTTCCACAAAGTCTTCTAAAAATAAATTAGAATCAGATGGTTTAGACATTCCGAAGTAACAGCCAATTAAAAATACTTCAGAAAATGGTACAATTGAACCAAGTATTGGCCACAACTGATTTTCGGAAGATTGAGATATAGGAAGCCCATCGATGCCTACTTGAAGTTTTATATGATTTTCATTTTTATCTTCGTAACGTCGAAAATAAGATTCAAGAATAGGTACAATGCCAAAATAACAAAATTGTCCTGGTGACATTTCACGAACATTTGTTGTACGAGGAGTTTTTAAAAGAGATTTTGCATGTTTTGGCAAATTATTAAAACATGGGTGTTGTTTTAAAATTGATAGTAGTGAAGTTACAGACAAGGGCGTCCGCAGAATTTTTTTCAAGAGGGGGCAATTTTTCCATCCCAAAGTTTTAAGAATTTTATACATTTCTTTGTTTCTTTAATCATATACACCTTTTCGTTAAGAAGCTTTCTCACCGCGACAAGGTAGGTGTATGCAGAGAAAGATTTGTTATCTTTTTTTATTTTTTTTTAATTATATATATATTTTTTTATTGTTTTTTATTTAATTTTTTAAATTTTATTGAAATTTTTTTTAGTAATTTATACATATTTTATACTTTTTTTAAAATTTTGTTGTTTATTTTTAATTTTAAAAATTAACAAAAATGTATTAATGTTTTTAAATTATTTTTAATAATTTTAATTTTTTTTATATATTATATATTATACGTTTTGATCTTAAAATTATATTTTAATTTTATGTTATATTTGTGTTAGGAAATGCAAGTGCAATTCTCCTATCATCGAGAGCAAAATCATCTATTATTTTTTTAATAAATTCTTGACCTTCCTTTTTTATTTGTTCTCTGTGTACACTTAGCATGCAAAGACCGCTGATACGATCTTGGCACATGGTTGATCGTAGCCAAGTTTTTACTCGCCGTAACGTACTGAAGGATCGTTCAATGGTGGCTGTAGTTACCGGTAAAGCTAAAGATTTAAGAAGCAAAGTTTGTATCTTAGGTACAAATTTTGCAGCTTTAATCATATCTTCAGCTGTAGATAAATCAGGGTTTGAATTTACTATTTGATACTAAACACGTTTTTCTTCGTTTAAATTACATTTGTAAGTCTTTTCGATAGATTGAAATATATTGTTGCATTGATCGTGATTAACTTTACGTAGTTCTTGTGGGTAGATATTAAAGAGCTGAAAAACGGTGGTATTTTCTTCTGAAAATCTCGTATTTAATGAAGTTTTAATTGAGTCAATATATGGTAAAAATACTGATAATTTATAATAAGTATGTGGGTCATTTGTATTATAATTTGCTCTTTTCGTTTGGTGAATAGCAGTTCGAGGTATTTTTAATTGAATATCAAGCTCGGTGCACAAATCCTCACATTCTTTGTAAATATGTGTAAAGACATCACTCTGTCGATCGTGGTCTAATATTGTAACCAATTGTTTAATATGATTTTGAGCATCAATTAAATTGATGTCTTTATCTTGCAATTTAAGTGTAATTGGTTCCAATAAAGTTAAATATTTGGAAATAATAAATAAACATATCACAAACGATGGCTTTGTGGCAGCACAATAGAGCATATAGGACTTAGTTTTAGCATCGCTTGTACTATTCGAAATTTTATCAAGTTCGTCCAAAATTTTTATAAATCCCTCTTTAAATTTACGAATAGATTTATGTTGTTCACACCATCGTGTTTGACAAAGCATTGGAATTGAAGGAACTAACTGTCTTCGAATGTTACTCTCCCTGAAAAATTTAATTATTTCTTTGATTATTCCAATTGCGTTTCGAATTTCTGGTAGTGCATTCAAGTCATTGATTACTAAATTTAATCTATGTGAGGCACAATGAATAAAATTAATATTTGGGTACTTGCATTGAATAATGGCTTTTACTCCATTTTCTTTTCCTGCCATGGTTGAACACCCATCATAGCCTTGATCCACACATTTTTCCATATTTAAATTTAATTTTTGGCATTTTTCCAAAATCACATTTGCAATGGAATGAGCGTCAAATTTTTTTAATGCAACATATCCCAAAAATTCTTCATGCAAGGACAATTTTTCGTTCTGAAAAAAAGCAAATCTGATTCCAAATGAAAGTTGTTCAATTCCAGCGATATCTGCTGTTTCATCGGCTAAAATCGAGAAGCCTTCGGATGCATTAGCTAATTTCACTATATCTTTAGTAATAACTTTTTCGCAAATGTTGATTAACTCATGCTCAATTCTCACTGAAGTGTATTGAGCATTCTTTGGCCTTTTCAAGTGCTCTTTTAAAATATTATCGCCAGATTCAATTCGAAACTTCAGCAAATCTCTGAAATTTCCTTTATCCGATTTTTTACCGCGCAATGGAAGATCATGTGTACCACAAAAGACAATTGTAGATATAATGGGCTCTAGTTTCTTTCGATTTATTTCAATTAATTTAGCTCTGGAATCGGAAATTAGATTAATAATGCTTACTTTTTTATTTTGCATAATATGAAGAAAATTCGTACCATCTTCAACGGCACTTATATGCCATTGTGATTTTTCGTGATTATGTGCAGCTTCGTGGAATTTCTTATATTTGTTAAACGCTTTTATAATAAAAGCACCTTGAAAACCTCTATGTACATTTTGTTTAAAAATAACGCAAAATTTGCACAAACCATCTCCAGAAATTTCAGAGTATGCTAACCATGAATATAATTTTAACCAATCGGCACGAAAATTTCGCTGTTGCCCTTCATTTTTAAAATTATATTTTTCCGAAGGAACCCAAATATTAGTCATTACGTCATATTTCTGCTCGTTAGATAATTTTAAATTAATATAATGTCCTATGTCGTATTTTTCAAAATTTTGAGAAACGATTATATCGGCAGTAAGAGTATCTTGAACTGATGTGAAAGGATCATTGAAAGAGCAAACACTAACTGATGGCATGGAGGTGGAAGGAAAAGATTCTTCTTGAGAACTATCATTTTCAAGTCTGGGTTTTTTAAAAAACGATCTTATATCTTTATTCATTTTCAAGGATTAAACAATTAATCAATGTATAAAATTTTAATATTCGCAAATAGTCGCGGGCCTTAAAAATCAGCGTAAGAGAAAGAAGAGCCACGTAACGTAACTCACACTGCGTAAACGAACAGCTTCTAGAGCTGTCTACTTATAATATTCATGGCTGTACTTTGCATACGAGTAAAGCGCTGTAAGCATGCGACGCCTAGCGACCAGAGTTGCAAGATTCCAACTCGAGAGTCATAGAGTCATAGCGGTGGGGGAGCACGCATACAGTGAGAAGACGTGTCCGTGAGCGCTCCGGCATCTACGGACATGCCTTCTCGCTGTGTGCGTGCTTCCCCATCGCCATGACTCTGTGACTCACAGGTTGGAATCTTGCAACTCTGCTAGCGAATAACAAATTAAAGTGCAAATTCACGCAACGAAAAATTCGCTGTATGAAAGGGCAGCTTTATCGTTATAACAAATTTTAATAATTTTTCACAAATTAATACATGATTTAATTTGTTAAGCAGAAATTTCAAACAAGCTTCAAAAAACATAAATTTGTGAAAAAATTTGCTTTTCTAGAGGGGGCAAGTGCCCGGTTTGCCCCCCTCTGCGGACGCCCTTGGTTACAGATGTATGTGGAATATTGTTTAATAGACTCCATAGACGTAATTGTAATTTTATACAATTCAGATTGTATGCCTCAGTGCATATTTCACTCTGAGAATGATAATTGCCATTGTTGGTTGTGCATGAAGAAATTAATATTTTGTCAGAATCTTGTGGAAATACAATGTCATTATCTATTATTGTATCATTTACGTTTTGTGCTGTCTTGTTATCTTCTAATAATATCGGTTCTTTAATATTACTTAACTATACAGAATTCATAGCTGAATTCTGTTTCTCTTCAATTGGTAATAAATTTGACACATTGATAACATGATCTACCTCTTTAGAATGTTCATAACATTTTTCCTTAAGTCGTCGGAAATGTCTTTGAGACACATTTTCGACAGCTTTTCTCTTTCGATCCATTCTTAAGTTTTGATCTATTTTTAAGATTCAATGATAACTTACATCAAAATGTTACTTCGGAATGCAAGAGTAGATTTGATTTCAACCACAATCGTTTTTTAAAGAAGAGATAAAGAAATCTTTAGATCGCTGGCAACAATATTGAATCCAATGAAAATTATTTTGAATTAGAATCTTGATTTGCAAATCTTCAATAAAGTAGAGTTATTACAGCATCAGCCTCGACTTATTACAATAACCTAATAAATATAAATAAAATGTATTTAATTTATGAAATGTATTTAATATAAAAGATATTAATATTTATTTATAGAACTAAACAAACATGAATACATTAGGCGTAAATATATTTTTAAAAAATTATTTCTTTTTAGAATAAAACAAGGATCACAGAAATATGTAACAATAAAACAATAACACACACATAACATAAAAATACTACAAATATAATAACTGAGCATATACTTTACTACTAAATTTCTTATTCATTTGTTGCAGAATTTAATATTACTAGAAATATAGTTTTATTTTTAATAGATATAATATATACATATTTGCATTTTATCATTTTAATAAAACTTTAGAACACAAAAAATTATTTTTTAATATATTTCAAACAGCAATAATTTCGAAAAAACATGTTGAAGACGTTTGAAAAATGTAGAAAAAAATATATTTTCTAGATATCTTTAAAACGTCTTTTAGAGATTTGCACCAGTAAGAAATAATAGTTGAAGAAATGTCGAATAGACGTCTATTTGACGTTTTTTCAATTATTTTTTCTCACATGTTCTCTGAATAAATATTTTTACAGTTTTTTAAAACAATTTTTACATATTATATATATTTTATAATAAATAATATAGCCAAATCAAAGATCAGTCAGTCGTATACACGTCCAATTAAAATATACTAATATGTTCTTAATATAACCTCATTACATTTCTGTTAGAAACATGTGAAATTTAGAGAATATAAAAGACTTAAAATGTTAATACGACATAATATATTAACTTACCGATTAATGTGATTATATGCCGACTGTAGAAAAACTTATCACTTTACACTACGTGTACTTATGCTTTTTATTTGCTTTCCAACTTGCTTCTGTCCGAGTCACGAGCATGAGTGTGCACGTAACGACAAAGGACCACACAATGGTCCGCAGCATAACGCATGCGCGGATTTTGAACTTCTCATAGATGTTTATTAGACGTATATCATTCGTCATTAAATATGCAATTCATAAACATGTAATATGTTTATAATAGTCATATATAATATGTTTTATACATATAGAAAAGAAATTTGTTAAATATTTCTAATAGATGTCTATTAGTTGTAAATAATTAATATATCGTATGTATATTCATTAAAAATATTATAGATGTGTATTAATTGAAAGCAATATTGAAATGTAGTTTTTAAATTATTTTTTTCTTATAGATGTATATTAATTGTAGAAAATACGTCATTATAAATGTAATTAATAAATATGCAATATCTTTTTAAGATGTTTTATATTTTTATAATATACGTACATCTAAATGTATATGTGTATAAATATATGTATATCTACTATACGTATGAATATATAAAACACGTGTATATAATGATATACAATTTACAGCTTATATATATATATATATATATATGTTTATATATTGATGTTTCCGAGGACATTTTTTACGAAGAATTACAGTTTTCGAGGACATTTGTATTCATTGAGGACCGTCCTCGATTATGTACCTGTACATTGATGTTTTTGAGGACTGTCCTCGTTGACACTTAAAGCATACATTGTTGTTGTTGAGGACATCAAAATGTCCTCAATAATATTTTTAGCAAAATATGCATTTTGAGGACCTCAGTATAGATCATAAAAAAATATACCAGATGTTTTTGAGGACTGTCCTCGTTGACACTTACAAGCATACATTGTTGCTGTTGAGGACATCAAAATGTCCTCAATATTTTTAGCAAAATATGCATTTTGAGGACCTAAATAAAAATCATGAAAAAATATACCAGAAGTTATAAAAATATTTTATGATTATATTTACAATAATTGAGTGACTTAAATACTTATATATGGAATATTATTTATAAAAAATAAATTTTAGTCGTCCCCGTAAAGTCCATATCAGACTATACATTAATAACTGAAAACTGAAAATTCAAGATTCAAATTTAATTAACAGAAGCCAATACGATAAAATTTTTTTGTTGTGACTGGTCAAATTTCAATCTTCAACCACACTCTTCAATATGTAATCTGACGGGCTTAAGGCTGTAAGGAAATCGATCAATCAAATATACAGGGTGTCCCCGATTTTGCGGATCAACTCTTGTGAGTAGATAGAGCGTGTTAAATTGATGAGAAGAGTACTTCTTACGCGCCGCTCGTGTATAGCTATCGTCCGTTCCTACCACAGCTTCGCCGCGTGCTGAGTATCGTGTAACGTGGGACGTCTCTTCTCGCCGCGCGCTTGGATCGATCGATCTTATTTATTTAATAACTTAATAATTATTACAAATTTATCAAAATGACCTAATACTTTTTTCTTCAGTTTGACACGCTCTATCTACTTATGAGAGTTGATTTTACATTAACAATACTTTAGAAAACTCTATGTATATATTATATATATTACTAAATATATTGCAAGGTATGTTTATCAAACGCATGCTGATATTGCTGTATTTTGTTGATATAACAAATATCGCAACATTAAATATACAAAAAATTTGTTCATAATGATTAGATTTTAATCCGCGATGTATAAACATGCAAAGGGTTAAAAAAATTACTTAGCAATTAAAATTCTATGTGATTTTAAAACTGGCACACAAAGTAGGATGAGTTTTCTAACCTAAACTAACCGCCTGTCACTATATAAGAGAAACGAGAGGACTTTCTACAGGAAATAAACAATGAATTGGTAGAGAAATTGCAATTGCAGTTTATTCTCACTCTTTTATTTACATATGTATATAAACTTATTCGTAATAATATTATATTTCTTTACAAAGTTTCTTATATTTTATAGACTTTGCATTATGAGTATTATAATACAACTTATAACAAAATAAAACTTGTATTCATAAATTTTCAGAGCTTCAAAAAATAAGGAAGTTAAAGATTATTTACCCTGTGCAAAGTGTTATGGTTTTTTTTTCTAAAATTTCACTTCGCCAACATTTTTATCGATGTACTGGTCGTAGTAGCAAACATGCTAAAGCTGTAACAATTTTGGGACGTTCAATTTTAGGTAGAGTTCATAGCGCAGCTAATAAAAAATTACGATCTGTAATATTACCTGTGATAAGAGAGGATGATGTATATCGCGTAATAAAATATGACAAGCTTATTATTTTATATGGTAACAAATTATCTATTAAATATAAACTGCAACACCAACACGACATGATTCGCGCGCATTTAAGACTGTTGGGCCGTTTTCTATTAACTATTAAAGAAATTAATAAAAATATAATTGATTTCGAATTTATATATCATCCAAAATTTTATGAAGATGTTATTATCACAGTTAACAAAGTAGCGGGTTTAAATAATGAAGTAGGAATTTATTCTAAACCTACTACAGCAGCTATGTTAAGAACATTAATAAAAAAAAATTGGTCATATACTTATTACGGAATGTATAAAATGTCAAAATGATGAAAAAAAAGGTTTAGTTAAAGATTTTCTAGAATTATTAATAGAAGATTACGGAACTAGTGTAAACAAAACAGTTGTGGAAACACGCTTACAACATCAAAGACAAAAAAGTGATGATCTTCCATCATTGGCTGACATAGCTAAATTGTACATGCATTTAAAATGTAAACGACAGAAAGCATTTGAGGATTTAATGAATGAATACACATATGAAACTTGGTTGGTGTTGGCAGAATGTACGTTAACCTCAGTTCAATTATTCAATTGTAAACGAGCTGGTGAAATTGAACGCATATTAATCGCAGATTTTGAACAATACAGAGGTATTGATTCAGCCACAATTAATGATCTCTTTAAAAATATTTCATTGAAGGCACAAGAAGCAGCAAAAAAATATGTGCGTTTTGTGATTAGAGGCAAACTTGGTCGCACAGTACCTGTGATATTAAACACTGATTTGTTAGAATGTGTAAAATTAATACTGCACTTTCGCGAAAAGGCTAAAGTTCTTGCAGAAAATCCATATATCTTTGGTCTTCCAAGTTATAATCGAAAACGGTTTAAATATTTGAGAGCTTGTGTTCTCATGAGGAAATTTTCTGAAGAGTGTAATGCAACAGTTGCACATTTATTACGTGGCACGAAGTTAAGAAAGCACATTGCTACATTTTGTGCAAATATGGAGCTTGCTGACACTGAAATATCTGACCTTGCAAATTTTATGGGGCATGCTGAAAAAATCCATAGAGAAGTGTATAAACAACCCATTATTAGTCGTGATATTTTGAATATTACACAACATTTAGAAGCAGCACATGGATGTGATTCTCAAAGTTCTAGTGAAGATAGTAGCAATAATGAAACAAATATCGGAAAAGAGAATATAGAAATAGCTATAAATGAAGGTATAAATTATTAATTATATTAATAATGTTGATGTATTGTTAATATGTATCGTTCCTAATATATATATATAACGTTAATTTTATGAAAGTGAGAGAAAGAGAAAAAGAGTATTTATTTACATTTATTTACATTTATTTACATTAGTTATTTACATAAATTTTTCTAAATACTTTTTTGAAAACAAAATCTATCAAAACGTGTGCATATATTAAATGATATTATTAATGCAATATGTATACTAAATACAAAAATAAGTGATGATAGCTCATTTGTTAATACATCTACATCAGGAATTGTCGATACATCTACAGCAAAGATTACAGATGGTTCAAGAACTAAAAAGCGTTCTTGTAGTAGTAGTAGTAGTAAATAATAAGTGAGTGGTTCCATGACTTGGCCTCCGACGGCACCTAGATCTGGCGAGATCCATTGTGTCTCCTCACTCTTGTCTTTAAACTGGGTGATGTGTACTCAGCCCAGAGTTCTCCACTAGGCTTATGAGTTCCACCACCCTTGTTTTGTCTAATTCTTGGGATTTAAGAAAACTTTGTCCCCAGATCCTGAATCTCTTTCTAGCCAGAGCCGGACATTGGCACAGAATATGTATGCTGTCCTCTTTTTCCTCCCCGCATAGTCGACACTCCTTCCTGTCTGCGAGTCTGATATTGAATAGGTGGGCTTTGAGTATTGGTGAATGTCCTGTCAGCAGTCCTATCCCCATCCTCAATTTCTGCCTATTTAGTGTAAGTAGTTCTTTGGTTCTGTTACCATTTATGTCTTTCATCAGAAATTTAGCCTGTCGGCAGGATTTCAGATTTTCCCACCTGGCCTTGTGTTGTTTATTTATACTGTCTCTGATGAAGTTCTTGCCCATCGTAAAGGGCACTCCCACCTCCCGACTATGTGGTGCTTTGCTAGCCTTTTCTCTAGCCAGTGAGTCTGCTATTTCGTTTCCCGGTATGCCCTGATGCCCGGGTACCCAGACTAACGTTACTTTGTTTTTTCCGCACAGCTCCTCCAGCGCCAGCATGCAGTCCCATACCAAGTATGACTCGGTGGTCGCACCCGCCAACGCCAGAAGGGCTGCCCTACTGTCCGTGCAGATATATATTTTCCTGCAATTTGTTCCCTTGGTTAGGATCAGTTCGGCACATCTGAGGATGGCGAGCATCTCTGCCATAAAGACCGTGCAGTCGCCTCCTATTGGAATACTCTCCCTATGGTTTTCCCCAGGTCCATATACTCCTGCTCCAAAGCAATTGTTTATGCCTGACCCGTCCGTGAACCACATGTCCACCTTTGTGTCCATGATCCCGCCCTGTTTCAGCCACTCGTTTCTATCAGGTATCTATAATTTAAAATGTTTTACCAGTTGATACTTTCTTGTGGTTCTGTCTTGTTTTCCCTCAATAGGGTACTTTTGGAGAAGACCTAGCCTGGTGTGTCCCAGTCCTGTGTTTCTCCATTCACCCTGACATTTCAGGCGGTATGCCGTGGTATTGGCTGATTTTATCGCAGCCAATTCTATTGGCGTAACACTGAGTGCTATTTCAAGCGCCTCTGTGGGTGTGGTTTCTCATGGCCCCTACTGCAGCCCTTAGGTAGTTACCTTGTAGGCTTCTAAGTATTGTAGTTTCTCCACCTCCCCTTTATTTATTCTCGTCCACCAGACGACTGACGCGTATAGCAGCCGCGGCAGCAGGACCGCCCTGTACAGCCATAATGCTGCACCAGCGCTGATGCCCCACGACTTGCTCATTGCCCTTCTGCACATCCACAAGGATGCATAGAACTTTTTCCTTTGCTCTATGAGATGTTTTCCCCAGCTGAGCTTAGGATCTAGAATCAGTCCCAAGTATTTCACCGAGTCTGTAAACGGTATTTCCTTTCCCCAGAGTTTTAACGTCTCTATGGGTTCAGGTTTATATTTTCTGGTGAAGACCATAATATTTGTCTTGCTCGGATTAACCGTTAGACCTCTGTTCTCACACCAGTTTTGCACAATCCTTAAGGTATCCTTTGCTTGGTCCCTTAGTGTGTTGAGAAATGGTCCTCTAACCACAATGGCCACGTCATCAGCATAGCCAAAGGTCGAGAAACCTTTCCTCTGTAGCTCCTTTAGCAGGTCGTCTATCACTAGACACCACAACAGAGGAGATAAAACTCCCCCCTGTGGGCAGCCTTTCGTTGGTTTTCCTCTGATGGAGATATCTTGGCACTCCACCGTCAAGCATCTGTCCACTAGCATGTCTTCTATCCCGTCCACCAGTGGTTCTTGTACTCCATGTCTGATCAGTGCCTCCCCTACCACCTCGTGTGAAGTGCTATTGAAAGCGCCCTCGATGTCCAGGAAGATTCCAATTGCATAGCCCTTTGCCTCCAGCTGACTCTCAACTTTGCCTATCAGGTGATGTAGGGCGGTCTCGGTAGACCTGCCCTCCCTGTAAGCGTACTGAGAGTCGGCTAGAGGTTGTTGTATTAGAGAGTTGGACCTGAGAAATCTGTCCACCAGTCTCTCTAAGGTCTTCAATACGAAGGACATAAGGCTAATTGGTCTATAGTCCTTTGCCCTGACGTGACCGTTCTTGCCAGGTTTAGGTATAAAAACCACCTTGGTTTCTCTCCATTTCTGGGGGACATGTCTGAGGGCAATACTTGCCCTGTAGATTTTTGTCATTGGGCCTAACAAGCTGCTCAGCCCTTTCTGCAGCAGAATCGGGTATATTCCATCAGGTCCTGGAGCCTTTAAAGGCTCGAAGGAACCGACCGCCCATTCCACTGCTTACGGATAGACCACTTTAGCTGCCAGTCCCCATGCCCGTGATTTGTGCAAGGTCATGGGTCTCTGCCTGTTGTTGTTGTCTGCTGAGTCCTCCCTAAAGCCTGGGAAATGGATTTCAATGAGGTGCCGTAGGGTCTCCTCCGCAGTTTCTGTGTACCCTCCATTGGGAAGCTTAAGGCAGCCCCATTGTGTTTGGTTTTCCTTGCAGAGTATTCTACTCAGTCTAGATGCTTCAGGAGCACTCTCTATACTTGAGCAAAAACTTCTCCATCCTTTCCTTTTAGCTTTTACTATGGCCTTTTTGTAAATTCTCTGAGATTTCCTGTACTCCTCCCAGGTTCTCGGTGTATTTACATTTCTAGCCCTATTAAAGAGTCTTCTCCCCTCAGCCCTTAGCTTAGCCAGCTCTTTGCTCCACCATGGTGCTTTGGCTGAAGTATTCTTTGACTCTAATGGGCAGTTCATCTCGTATGAGTATTTAATGGCATCATTCAAGTAGTCTGCCGCTGTTTCCAAATTTTCTTTTGTGTGAAATCTAGTGGGTGCTTCCTTGAGTCGACTCCTAAGGTCTTCCTCATACCCCTTCCAATTTGTTTTCCTAGGATTTCTCTTCCATAACCCTTGGCTCTGTACTTGCTCCATGGTGAAACGGACCTGCCTGTGGTCTGATCCTGAGGGCTCATCAGAGACCCTCCATCCCCTTAACAGGTCCAATATTCCGCCAGAGCATATGGTTATATCTATCACTTCCTGTCTTCTAGAGTCCAGGAAGGTAGGTTCTGTTCCTCTATTCAGGATGTGTAGCTCCATACCTACCACAAAGTTGAATAGGCTTTCACCCCTGGGATTTATGTCGGTGCTCCCCCACACCAGGTGGTGCGAGTTGGCATCGCACCCCAGGAGTATTTCTAGCTCTTTCTGCCTTGCATAAGTCGTGAGTTTAATCACGTTTTCATGTGGGGGCAGGTTTTCCAAATCGTAGGGCATGTACACTGACCCTATAATTAGATCCCTGACTATTCCACCGGTCGTCTTTATTTTCAGTCTGATGGCAACAAAGTCACCATCGCTAAATTGTGGCAGTAGACAGGCGTCTATTCCTTTCGCTATAATGCACGCTCTCGGTCGGTCCGTGTTTCCGGCCCAGAATAGTTTTCCACAGCTGCCAAGTCCTTTTATATGTCCCTTGATGATCTATGGTTCCTGTATTAAAAATATGTATTTACTTGTGTGCATCACTGCTGCGCACCTGGCTAGTACAGCCGAGGCGCATTTGCTGTGATGCAAGTTAATCTGCGTAAAGTGAATCCGGTCCGCCATATTTATGCTGACGGGTCCGGTGATTTCTCCTTTGCGCCTTCCTTGCTGCTTTCTCCAGCAGGCAACCTGATCGTTGCCTGCCCAAGTCCACAGTAGGGTTTAAAATTGAGAGCTCTTAACGCCCTCAAAGCCCCATCCCCAACAGGGGCAGCGAAGTGGGTGCTCGTGGCGTCCCTGCTTTCGCTACTCTTCGCGATTACCCAGTCCGGTGACTGGATGCCTACGTTCTGCCTGTCAAGTAGCTCTAACGCTTCCTTGACAGGTATTGTGGGATCCTCTACGTGCACTACGATTCGGTGTCTCTTAGGGAGCTCATCGACCCGCAGTGCACGCAGTTCGATCCCATTGATCTTAATTTCTGAGGTTAGGCTTCTAAGCCACTCCTCAGTTTCCCTATTTGTGCAGTTGAAGACAACTGCCCCATCCCTATCCGAGGTGCCTCTGAAAGTAGGCGCTTTGGTACCCCTTGCTAAGCAAAGGATACGTTTCCTGACCGTTTCTTTCAGAAGCGATGCCTCGTCTTTTTCCAGTCTGTTGTCAGGGTAAGCCAAGGGAACCAGGGCAACCCTTACAAGACCGGAGGTCAATTGGGCAAAAGTCCTTTGGTCAGTTACGACTTTCGGCCTTTTGCCCAACTGAGTGTTACTGGCAGGGCTGGGTGTGCTATGCTCCGATCTGAGTCGCTTTACCGCCCCAGAAGAAGCTCGCTCCCCCGTCCTTGGAGTAACTGTCGAAACAGATGTCAGTTCCGAGGTGGGCTTTGCAGCTTCCCCCTTCGCCTCCATCTGCTTCTGTTTTTTATAGCGTCGCCTTGCCGCTCCGCTATAACGAACCCTAGCATTTGGTGGCTGGGCCTTATTTGGCTCCGCCCCCGAATTGCTCGGGCTTTCTCCTTCAGGTCGTTCATCACCTAAGGTGGCCACGCCCTGTAGGACTTCCGAAAAGTTATCATTTTGGTTAGTACTCATAATTGTTCCCACGAGTACCGCGGCCGCGCGGTTTCACCTGGGCAGAGCCGCGAATGCCCAGGGCTTGGCTCGATACTCTCGAAGGTCGCCCGGTATCCGAGAGGCACCGTTAGCGACGTAACTCCCCTTACGCCATGCAGCCCTCAGCACGGTTGCACACACTTTAGCTTGGGAAGGTTCCGCTTTGTCCGGCGCACACGGTTGCCATCTCCTGAGCGAGCGGCCCCCGCGCGCCCCCTCAAGCCCCTCCACCCGCCCCAGCAGCCGGACGAGCCAGGGGGGCCCAGGCTAGTCGGTCACACCTCTGAACGGGTGATATCCTTCCGCCCCGGACCCCCCCCACCCCATCAGCCGCGGGACTTCGTCAAGGTGGGAACCATTCTTGTATCGGGGGGAAGCGTTCTTGTAAGTATTGTATTATTTTATTTTAAATTTGTACACATATAATGAGTACGTATACGTGAGTATATGCGTGTATATACAGTTATGTGCAAAATAATAGCACCGGTTGTAAAAATGAGGGGAATATGTATGTTTCCTCCATCATATTTAACTGTCTTGACTGTATATCTAGGATTAAATTCTGACTTTTGTGGTCTTCGAACAAATTGACGAATATCAGGAAATCCTATAATAATCACTTTTCGATGGTGGAGAAAATATACAAATTCCCCTCATTTTTTCAACTGGTGTTATTTTGCACATAACTGTATATACACGCATATACTCACGTATACGTACTCATTATATGTGTACGAATTTAAAATAAAATAATACAATACTTACAAGAACGCTTTTTAGTTCTTGAACCAACTGTAATTTTTGCTGTAGATGTATCGACAATTCCTGATGTAGATGTATTAACAAATAAGCTATCATCACTTATTTTTGTAATTAGTATACATATTGCATTAATAATATCATTTAATATATGCACACATTTTGATAAATTTTGTTTTCAAAAAAGTATTTGTATATATTATAGAAAATCAATATCTTTGTGTAGGTTTTCCATACAGTCCCACAAAGCGAAAACGATGAACTGAAGATGAAAAAAAAGTCGCTAACAGCGTTTGATCAAGTTATAAGAAGTAGCAAATTACCTTCATTAAAGGAAATTCATGAAGTTATAAAACAAAACCCATGCATAAAAAAACAGATAATCTCCGCAAGTAAAAACATGGTTACATAATCAACTGAAAAGGAACAAACAATCAAATTCAAATTAATTTTCTATTTATTTTGCTGCATTTTTTCGTGCTTTTTTCTCTGAGGCAAATGTTAAATGTAAATAATGTAAGTAATGTTCATAAACGCTCTGGATTTTTTGTTATTAATATGTTCACTACACACTGCAACTTATACTTTGTAAAATCATAAGCCTAAGCATAAATAATGAGTTAAGTCATATCAAATTCATGACAATAATAAGTATATAAAGTAGTAGTATATAAGTAGTGTACATATAGTAGTATATAAGTAATATATATAAGTATACAAGAAAGAACATAAGTAGAGTTATTTTCTTTAAAAAAAACGAGATAATATATTTTTCTGATATGCTAAAACGTTCTTCATAATTTTTAGAAAATTCTTTACCACAAACCTGTTATTGAAATGCATCTAACCAATTACATTGATAAATGTTTCTTTGGATTATAAACATAGTGTGACAGTTTGTCAAACTTTTTTTCTTTGATATCAGATACTTTTTCATTTTCCTTTATTTATTCAATAATTATTCTGAAAATTTATGAATACAAGTTTTATTTTGTTATAAGTTGTATTATAATACTTGTGGTCTTCGACAGACGATTAAATCGCCTTTGCCGACATTTTTGTCAGTGTTGTACTGAAAATTTCCTTTGCGTCTAATTGTATTTATTATTTTCAATCTTTCTGTACATTTTTTGGGCAGTAAACTGAATTTTTTAACTTTATCTTTATTGGAATGAATGGTCTCCAAATGACGTGCTATTTTTATATATAACTTTTTGCAAAAGAGGCAGCTCGATTATATATAATTTATGTAAAATTGTCACATTAAAGTACAAGATATTTTGTAAACTATTCACTTTTTGGTTATCCTACCGTATAACTTTTTATATTAAATATTATGAGAAACCAATTTGTGTAAAGAGTTCTATTTTTAAAAAATAAGGATTACCTTTTAATTATCTTTGACCTTATATCAATCGATGAGAAAATTATCATCATTTGTTTTCCTTGGTACAATTCTCAAATTGTTTTTTACAAATATTTCTGCAATATTGTAACGCTTTACTTACCCCACTTTGTATTTAACAAACGTTATACTTTAATATTGTATAAAGTTTTTTTATCGTAGAGATATTATTATAGATATGTTCGTTTTGTTGCACTCTTTTTACATATTTTGTTACTTGCTGTTTAATTGCTGTCTTTTCTTTTGTTTCTAATGTTTGAACATATACGTTTTTTTATTTGAAGTGTGAAAAGTATATAAAGTGCAAGTAAAATAAACAGATAAGAATAAAAATTGAATATAATATATGAAAATGTAAAGGAGGATTATTTTGCTTACCTTTTATGTTATTACACAAACTCACTTTTGGGATTCCTCTTTCCAAATTTCTTTTAAGTATATTTAGATATTCAACATTTGCTATAATATATAAAAAAAATATAACAAATATGTACAATATATATAATATATAGGTATATGTACATACAACACATATACAATATATGTTTTCAATATAAATCTAATGAAAGAACTATTTATAAACGCATTTTCATGTTATTGTACAATATGTGAAAATATATAGTAATATTATTTAATACTTTTCAAGGAATTTTACAAAAAATGACTTACGATGCCGCACTATAATTTCTATTTGTTGATATAAACTTGTAGCTTTTCTTTTCTTAGCACGTAAACTACGTTTAAGTGAAGGTAATTGCGAAATTTTACAAATATAATACGTTTCATTGGAAAATTTAATTAATGCGTACATGTTTTTACAAGTGATCGCATGTAACGACTGGTAACGACTAAGACTGCTAAAAACTTGGTTAAAACAAAAGGTTAAAACAAAAGACGAGCGACAAAAGGTTCTCAACAATTGCTTCTTACCGACGTAATGGCGCGAAAAATTGAAAATGGCATACTTTGGACAGGAGCCATAAACAATTTTTTATTGAGTTGCAGAGCAATAATAGCAATAATTTTTGATCTAATAACATGATATTATACTTGCTATAATAACAATGTATAAATTATAGTATGGCTATAGTATTTAAATTATTATGTATAAAACTTCGGAAAAAATTTTAGATAATATATTACATATATTACATATTTTTATTTAAATATTGAAAATTCGACTGAATAGGTCTTTTATTAGAATTTTATTACACTTTACATGTGGAAAACGTATGTTGTGTTAAATATGTAAAATTAAATTAATATTCTATATATTTTTCTATATATTTTTCGTATTTGTTTCTATTAAAGTCTAATATATTTTTGTTTCTTTCAATGTCAAATATGTAAATATAAATAATTCTATTACACATAAAAATATTTTATTATTGTATAAAAATAATTCTTTTCTTTATTTACTAACCACTAAAATTATACTTTATAAAACTTGAAAAATCAGATTTATGATAGATTTTCTTTATTAAAAGAAGTTACAAATTATAAACAGTTAGTTTAAATAAAACATATGCTTGTATATTTGTCAAGAATATATCAAAATTAAAATGTGTATGTCAAATTTGAATTAATTTGACAATTGTTTGCTTACCTGTTTGTATTATCTTCCTAAAGTCAATTTTTCTAGCCAGTATGCAAATGTAAATGTAATACATTATTATGTAAAATATGCTCATTTTTTTCTTATGTATATATCAGCCCACTATAATACTGTATAAACCTAAAAGCATCACATTTATGATTAGAGTTATGTCTTGAAAATTTTATAAATTTTTACAGCACACAGTTCTTTTCTTAATAAACTAAATATAATATTTGTGAAGTAATAGAAGTATAAGTACCTTATAGAAATGTCATTACATGTTGATACAATAGCTCGATTTGATTAAAATAAATTACAACTATGGTTACAGCAAACCATACAAACATTTAAGCACACATTTTGTATCGTACAAATATTACGATGCACTTTTTCCAGAATAAAAGTGTGTGCGCACTTTACCTTCACATCATCGCATCTTATTAGTGCATCAAGTCCCTGAAATAATATAACAAATAAAGAACAAATAATACTTAAGCGCAGAAACATTTTTCTTACTTTCATAAAAAATGTCTTACCACAAACTTGTTTAATTAAATGCCAGTTAGTTTGATAAGTGACAATTCCTTCGGATTGCATATATAGTGTACATATATAGTGTGACTATTTGATATTTCTTCTCTTTTGATATTAGATGATGTTAGGTATTTTTATATATCACATTTTTCATAAAATAATTATTCTAAAAATTTATGAGTCCAGATTTGTAGTGTAGAACTCTGTTTTGTAATAGAACACCACAATAATGCAAAATCTGTAAAGTATAAAAGAACTTTTATAAGAATTGTTTCCACTTGAATAAAAAATAGAGTAAATAATATAAATAGTACATAGAGTACATATAGAGTAAAAATAAAAGAGTAAGAATAAACTATACCAATTGCAATTTCTCTGTAATTAATTGTTACCCGCAGAAAATTCTCTTCATTCGCTGCTAAGAAGGACAGTATAGTTAGTTAATTCATTTCGCTTTGTGCGCAAGATTCTAATTCATAGAACATTTTATTAACTTTTTAATTAATATTTTTGAATCCTCTATATATACATATAAATTGCAGGTTAATAAAACTATCAAAACAAATTTTTTTGTGTTTTAGGTTATGTAATCATATCAATAAAATGTAGTGATCAACATATGTTTTGATGAACAAAACTTGCGTTGTATATATACAGAGATTTAAAAAATGTTATTAATATAAAATTAATAAGCCATTAAAATCTTCTAAGTTTGGAATTTTCCACACAAAGCGAGACAAATTATCTAACCTCATCGTCCATCACTTTTGAAGCGAGAGGAGAGAATTTTTTGCGTGTAATAAAAAGTTCTATTACAAAACTGTACTCACACACACACATACATTTTCAGAATAATTATTTGATAAAAAAAGAAGAATGTAAAAATATTTAAAATCGTCTAGTACCGAACAGAGAGATCAGGCTGGATTTTCACTTAACGGTATGACGCAGCAGGATTCCAGCTTTCATGGTGCGATCACATGAGGTGCGTTTTCGTTTCCCTACCACGAGCGACCAGAAACAAACACGACCGTTTTTGTTTCTGGTTGTGACGTCATCGATGCAACCTGGTTGGTTGCGGTAGCTGCTACCGCGCTGCCATGGTCCTGAGGATGATAGCGCGGTTGTGGTAGGTTGTTTGGCGCGAAATCAATTGTAGAGTGTTGACACGATCGTATACATGGTGTATACAACCGTGAGGTAAATTCATGGTTTAAAAACGAAAATGGACAATACGGTGCTCACTTTAAACGAACATTTCCTCCTCGTGCGCGCTGATGGTGACGTGCATTCTATTGATGGCCAAATGTTTTTCCATCATGTTTCAAGTAAGTATACTTGCATTGTGAGTTCTGTAGGGGTTATGTTAGTCAATTAAATTTATCTTTCATGAAGCTTACCTACGTCTTTGTGTCATATTTTAATAAATGTTTTGAAATAAAATATTTGCTGAGAGCTAATCCTGCTATATAATAAGTCCAATTTTATTTTAGTTGATATTTTAATTTTTACCCGTTTGTTTTTCGGAATGAGCTATATACTAACTACTTGAATTTCTCTATATATTTAATGCATCTTTGTGTTCTACTTCTACTTTTTTTTTTCAGGTGGATCATATATTTCTTTTCCCCTAGATGATTCCGTAATCCAACGATTTAAGTCTGCTAATTCCTGTAAACCTTTTACAATAATAGAGGATTCCAATACTGCAGAGAGCTCTAGTGAAGAAAGCTTTAAAATACGTAATATCTCACCTTTGTCGAGTGAAATCTTTGACAGAAGCAACGAAGAGATTTGGGTCAAAAATAATAAACCATCACCACTGGATATTGCAGCCACACATGACCTAATTGAAATTGTGGGACGTAAGGACATTCAGATGATATTAAATGATAAGAAAACTGTGAAGAAGAAGATTTGGGAAAAAATTGGTGTAGAACTAAAAGAAAAGTATAATTTTGGAACAAGAGATGAAGGATCTGTTTGCTCGCAGAAGTGGCGCAACCTTGAAAGTGCTGTGATGCACTTTTTACAGAATGCTGGTGCTGGCAGTTCTGGTAACGGAAAAGGAAAGAAACCAGCATTTTATGATGAGGTATTTGACATTATTAAAGGGAAACACAAAGCAAAACCAGTACGTTTGCTTGATTCATTGTCTAGAGATGTATCACCTACACTCATTACCTCTAACGAGCAACCAGCGACGATTCCGAATGCTCCAAATTCTTCAAAACAAACGAACATAAGGATTTGTAATACTGAGTCTGAAAATGCATCATCAGATGAAAACGATGGAAGCCCATTCATTCATGTAAAGTCATCCACGAAGCTAAAGAAACCTAGGATTGATAACACCTGCATCCTGGATTTTCTGAAAAATGAGGCTGAGGAACGCCGTAAGCAAAATGAAAGTTTAATGAAACTAATGCAAGATTCAAATGATACTAAGAAAGCTTTTCTCAATATCATTACCAATATGTTGAGCCACAACACAAGCTCAAATAAAACTACTAATTAAAAGACATTGTAATTTACAAATAGATAGCTAACATTGATTAACACAAGCATTAAATGTGATATGTTCCATATGTGATAAATAATAGTTACCTTTTTATTATCTTTTTATGAGAATATCCCAAGTAGCAAAAAAATATTTGAAACATGTTTGAAACAACTTTTAAAGTCTTTGAAAATGAATTTCAAACACATTTCAAATATACTTTTATTACTTCAGATGTCTCTCTCTATATGATTTATATCAATACAGAGGATTATTTAGTACTTATATTAACATTTTATTTAAACTACCTCAAATTTCATGTACTTATACTAAAAGTGTTACATTATTTTATTTTAAGTTAGATTATTATAGTTTTATTTTACTTAAGTTAGAATTATATTTATACTACTTACTGTAAGTTAAGAAGTATTACAGAAAGATTCTAGTTTTATGTACTTACCTGTCATTACCAAAGTGTCTTAGTCATTTCGTAGTATGTAAGGAACTGCAAAAAGCCCAGATTTGTGTGTAATATGTATCTTTTGGTGCCAATGTATATCTATTAGTTTTGTTCTAAGTTAATATTTATTTTATTCTTCAATAAGTGTGCTTATTTAAAATGTTTTTATTGTGTTGTGTTTTGCACTCAGTATTTCCATCTGAGTAAAATTTTATTTTGAGTATATTCTTTGTTATAAAATATGTATAAGACAATAGGGAATATAAGAATATAAGACAATGTTATTCTTTTTTTTTACATACTTTCTATATCTATTATTTAATGTAGTTTTGCCAAACATTTAATTTTGCAAATATGTGCTCTGAGATGGAAATGAGAAATAAAGACAATATAATAGTTAGACAATATAATAGTTTATTCCAGATATTCCTATAATATTTTTCATTTATCACAGTAAGACTTACAAATAAAGTTTTCAGAACAAATGTACAATTCTATTGCGTTTCTCTGCGCCTTGTATTTTGCTGACTTCGTCTATATAATTGTTGGAAACATGTTGGTTAGGCATGCGTCTTTTATCTTGAATCATTTTCTTAATCACTTCATCATTGTGTAGATAACAAAAATTGTGCAAAACACAGATGGCTAGTACAATGTCACTGACTTTGGCAATTTCTGTATTGACTTTCATCAAACGCTTCCATCTGCCCTTCATAAGACCAAATGTGTGCTCTATTACAATGCGGGTTGAACTATGATGATAGTTGTATGTTCTTTGTCTTGGAGTAAGATTCCCAAAATCCCTATTCAAGGAAAGAGCATTAGAATGCTATTCACATGGTAAAATATAACAACACATATTTGAATGCAAAAATGTTCAACTTACTTGAAAGGTGCCATGCACCACATCCTGTTAGGGTAGGCCTTATCACCTATCAAATGATAATTGCTATTAAAAAACATGGATTCCATTCCATCTCACATTATCGTCCGGTAAACGCTAGAGTACTTCATAACGTGGGCATCATTACGAGAACCAGGTGTTCCAATCGATACATTTGTAAATATTTTTGTTGCAGTACAAATTCCTATAAAATGAAATGCTGATATTACTATAAGAGAGATTATGATATTAATGGCAAAAATACACTGTTTTCATAAAATCCCACCTTGAAGTGTAATAGAGTAGTTGCATGTACGATCTATGTAACTAGAATGCTGGTTTGCTGGAGGTACAACTTCAATGTGGCAACCATCGATAGCTCCTATGACACCTGAAAAAATGGCAAGAGACAATAAGACATGACAAAGCTTCTGCATGAAGAGCATTGTCTTTAGAAAAACATTTCAAAGTAAAATAGCCAAGCCTTACAGAGTGCTCACCAGGAAATCCTGCACGATCCTCAAATTGCCTGCTCAGTATCACACACTCACTCTTTTTGGGCCAAACAATAAATGTATCTCTAAGATCACACAGTATATAAATGATAGTTTTGGCCTCCTTAAAAACTGTGCTTTGAGCCACAGCGAATCGATCACCTATATCAGACAAAGGCACATGCTTCCCCAGATAACACAATGTCATCAGGACAGCTTTCTCAACTGTTACCAAAGGTGCATCACCTCTCTGGCACTTGACAGGGTAGTAAGGTCGAACTGTGTCTATAAGAGCCCAATATGTGCTCTTCATCATCCTGTCAAAAAAGACAAATTTAGATAGAATTCACTTAATCTAACAAGTCAATGAATGTCAAAAATAACATCGACAGCATGATGAATAAGAAATGTGGCAGTAACGAAGCTGATGCTTTGTGCTTATTATACCTAAACTGTTTATGAAAATCTTGATCAATGTAATGGGTCACCCACTCTTCGTTAGCAATTATTCCTATTTTGAAATGATTTATTCTATCCTTCAGAAAGGAAAGGGCAATCCTGCTTGTGGATTGTAACTGACACATATTAACAATATGTGATAATTCATCATCAATCATCATTTCCATCATACTTAACATCATAGATAACCTCTCAGGATCCATCGTGTATAGCAACCACGCTAACACGTTTGCGCACTGCCTGCTCGAGACGTTTTTATTCTTGGTTACTATTAGTGACGTCATGTCTTTAAACACGAACCAACCGCTTGTAGCCTGGTAACAGCAACGAAAACGCACCTATGATACGGGAATCGACGTGCGGGAAAAAACGTCACAAGATCAAAAAAATTTAAATGTATGCTTTGATATTTGTTTACATGGCTTTCTATGACCATAATAACCATTATTTAAATCGTGCTATGTAGTGATATGTAATAACATTCATTGTTAACATTCTTTTTACCTATGTTTCTATTACTTGACAAATATATTTATACAAATAATATTTTATATAGTTTGTTAGAAAAAGAATTAAAAGTGCTTAAAATATATATAATGTTATTAAAAAGATGACTCTGATATAAAATCATAAATATTTTTAGTTTTATAAAGTATATTTATATTAGTGAGTTGATGCATATATATATATATATATATATGTAACCATAATAAAAAAAATTACTATTTATAATGTACATTCTTAATTGCATATACTGAAGCATAAATAATTGGTTTTTTAAGGAAATATATAAACAGGTAAATTTAAATGAAAGATTAATTAAATTTTACACACAATTCACACACAATCCGATTCCAAGGTCACCCTCCATTGGATCCAGGGACACGCCACCCGCTGGAAAACTTTCGTCGCCAACCGGGTAGCTCATATCCAGACACAGCTCCCGGACGCTCTGTGGAAGCACGTAGCCGGGAAAGACAATCCTGCAGATTGCGCATCAAGAGGAATTACTCCTGATGAATTAATCAACCACGCGTTATGGTGGACAGGACCTGCCTGGTTAGCACTGGACGAAACGGCGTGGCCCAACTCAGAGGTCGACATCTCAGAGCTGCCGACATCACACGACCTGCCAGAACAACGCACCACCAGCCTGATAACCAGGAGTTCCGTCATCATCGAACCGGACCTCCTGCTTTGGTTCTCCGCACTCCATCAGCTACTGCACGTTACGGCTTGGTGTCGTCGGTGGCTCAATCTGGCAAGCCGGGAGGTCACATCTGGTCGCCCGCTGCATCCTGACGAGCTAGACGCCGCTCTACTTCAGTGGCTTCGAGTGGTGCAGGCGCTCCACTTCCCTGACGAGGTAGCTGCTGCCACCGCAGGACGGCCTGGTCCACCACGCAGTTCACTGGTCGAGCTGAACCCATTCCTCGACGACCAAGGTGTGCTTCGCGTCGGAGGACGCCTCAAGCACGCTCTGCTGCCCTACGACGAAAAGCACCCGGTGATCGTCCCGCCGGCCTCCTGGATGACGCGACTGCTAATCGAGTCCTGCCATCGTCGGTCTCTGCATGGCGGCGTCCAAATGACTCAGCTTACTTCGCCTTCGATTCTGGGTGCCACGTGGAAGGACCGTCGTCAAGCAGCAGTTGCATCGGTGCGTCACTTGCTTCGCTAGCGAGCTGCCACTCCACAACCTCCTATGGGCAATCTTCCTCGTGACCGAGTGACGCCGACTCGGTCATTCCTGAGTACTGGCCTGGACTACGCGGGACCCATTTCTATCCGGACCAGCAAGAAGCGCGGACACCGCTCACAGAAGGGATACATCGCAGTCTTCATATGTTTCTGGTCAAAGGCTATCCACCTCGAGGTTGTCTCGGATTACAGCTCCGAGGCCTTCATTGCCGCCTTACGCCGCTTCGTGTCGCGCAGAGGTCTATGCACGGACATCTACAGCGACTGTGGTACGACATTCATTGGCGCCGATCGCACGCTGCGTGAGCTCTTCAAGGCGTCGACCTCCGAGGGCCATCACATCGCCCGCGTCGCCAGCACTCAAGGGATCCGCTGGCACTTTAATCCGCCAGCGGCCCCTCACTTCGGTGGTCTTTGGGAGGCTGCCGTAAAATTCACGAAATTTCATCTCCGTCGAGTAATCGGCGAAACTACACTTACGTTTGAGGAGCTTAGTACACTCCTCACACAAATAGAGGCGTGTCTTAATTCTCGTCCGTTACAGGCTCTGTCAGACGATCCAGACGACACTTCGGCGCTCACACCAGGCCACTTCATCATCGGAGCACCGTTACTCGCGGTACCTGAGCCATCGCTGACGGGTCAATCAACCTCCACGCTGTCACGCTGGCGTCACCTGCAGCTGATGCGAGACCATTTTTGGCAGCGGTGGTCGGCTGAGTACGTGCACGGTCTCAACCCCCGCACCAAATGGTTCAAGGCCGAGTCCGTACCTTGCGACCGACCACTGGTCGCGATCCACTGGAGATTATCCCGGATGAAACTCCGGCAACTACCCCGAACATCAAGGACAAACCACAGAAGAACGAGGGAACACTCACGAGCGTTCCAGCGAGTCAGATGACAACTCACCTGATGGAAAGTCAAGGACCATCCCAGGAGCCCCAACGGAACGTTGAAGGTGCGATGGAACCAAGTTGAGCATCCCAGCGTGATGACGATGAGTCAAAAGAACTGTAAATATATATGTATATAATATAGCGATGTAAGTCTAGGTTAGGTTGTGACCGGACAAACCCTACATACCCCCGCTTTTTTATGGAAACGTTACGTATGCAAGGCTTACCCTGCCAGCAGGCTGCAGTGCTTTCGCCTTTGATCCGGTCGCCACGTTTTAACCTGTATAAGCACGAAGGTGTTGGTTGTAATCCTGGCTATTGGGTTCTCGCCGAAGAAGTCAATTTCCTTGAGTTGGCCCTTGCTTCGGTGTTCCTCCTTTCCGTTGTAGGCACCTTCCTTCTTTGTTTCAGGTACGCAAGGAATTTTGTAGGTAGGTAATCCACCGAATAATTATCACCAGTTAAGTATAACAAATTTAATTTAATTGTATTTCACTTTACAGGGTGCTTTATTAACAATCCCTCTCACGGACACTGATCCACTCAAGCGCCACGTTACAATGGTTATGCGCATCGTTATCTTGGCTGGCGTCGCCTCACCGTTTCCCGGAACGCAATTTATTTTAGAATTACCACTTAAAATTATAATCACGCTTCCGCACAATGGCTTCTGATTACACACGCGACTGACCCAAACGCTTTTGCTATTTATCGACCGATGTGGTTTTTCGGAAACGACAGCGTTATGACGAGTCTCATTTGGCCACCGAATATTTAAAGTCACGATGCCGCCTTTAGACGATTATAATATCACGACTGTCTCTAGCGCTTTTTTATTATCGGCCGACGTAGCCTCTCGGTACCCGACAGCGCATTAGAGCCTCGAGTCATTTCGCTGCCCGCTTTTATACTCTGTCACCCCACTCTGGGTGCTTCAGCCAATTGCGTTTCGGCCCTTCGCGCGCGCCAATCAGCTTTCGTTCTTTTACGGCCTTTCGTAACGGTCCGCGCCACGCAACCAGCGCGGTCTCTCGTTATGGTCCGCGCGCTGGAATTGCTAGGGTCTCTCTACATGGTCCGCGCCCTAGATATTGTTCTTTATTTTGCTCTTAGCACCAAATACAATTAAATACGTACTATATTATAACTTAACTTTAAATGAAAATTAACCGAAATCAAACGTAATTCGGACTTTGATTCTTTGAACTAAACTTATATAATTTTATACGTAACGGCCGAGTCATTTTGCTTTTATTAAACAAATATGATACCAATGTATTTATCAATCTCAACCATGACTTTCAGTCTTTAAGTACTTATCCAATTAAGTACTTATTTTACTTTGTTGTAAATAAATTTAGTTATAACCAAAATTAAAATAAATGTAATAATAACCAAAAATAAAATAAATTTAATATTATTCAAATTTGATTTAATTGAAACGACCTTAGCACATTGCGATCTTCGGCTGTTACGTCTTTGCTGCAATAACATAACTTACCGCCGGATCATTTCCGCTAGGCTTATTGCATATAGTCTTAATTTTTATTTGTAATTTTATCTATTTCTCTTACGCATTATTTGAATTAAACAATCACACTTAAACTTAAGAAGAGCGAGTATAATCTATGAGATCAAAATGACCTATATTAAACTTTGTTATTGCTCGCAACATGTGTAATTCAATTAACAAACTTACCCTAATTGTTATATTTTTCTTTTTTGTGTTTACCTAAATATTTTTAATTATTTTTATTGTGCAATCTTTGCCCTTTGTTTATTTTTATGTTTTTATTTATTTTTATCTTATCCTTGATATAATATTAGATTAACTTAAGTTGATATTGTAACTAAATTAAATGAACATTATTAATTGATTAATCATGAATCAAACTTAGTAATATAAAATAATATTTGTAATTCAATCAATAAAAATAACTGTGCAACCAAATTAATGTTCTCGTTTAATTCTTAAATAAACTAACTTGATCTTTTGTGTGTGAAATCAAAATAAGCTTTTATTTGTAATTTAATTATTTTAATGCTCTTACAATTAAGTTAATATTATTATTTAATTAGTAAATAAACTTATCTTTATATGCTTATGTGCAAACATAAAATCAAATACCATTTGTTATTTAATTGTTTGAGTTACTTTATAATTAATCTAATATAATAAATGAGATTATCTTTATAACTTATTACATGAACTAGTAACATGAATAATATTTGAAATTTAATGATATAAATTAACTTAAATATGTTTTCGCGTTTTTGCCTAATAATAAAATATTCTAAAATAACTAAATAAATTATTTAACTTAATTTGCTTGCGCTTTTTGTGTATCTTACGCAATCGTTGAGTCTTTTAACTTAATTCTAACCGCATTTCCGCGTAAACTAATAATTTTGGCAAATCGCGTTATCACCTTTGTTTCACTGCACGTGTAGGTGTCTTTTGGTGTCGGAACTGTATTCCGATTACCGTTTTTCGCTTATTTGATTGTTGCGGCTTCCTCTCGGTTGATCGCTTCCTGCTGCTGCTCACCGATGTCCCCGCTGGTCTGCTTTTTCTTTGACGTTGATGCGCCTGCTACCTCAGATAAAGGTCCGCTCATCGGAACTTCACCTGTCGGTTGCAAGGTTAAAGCCCCCCCCCCCGTGGACCACCACCTTGTCGTGGTGGGGGGGCTCACCCTTCGCAAGGGAATAGCCTTGCGAGAGGTGCTAAGAGTGGTCTGTACCTCCTATGGAGGTACACCTGGCCTGGTGGGGCCATAGGGCTTTGGCCCGCCACCCTTGGAAGGCCACCAAGTAAAAAAACCAAACCAAACAATATGGACGGACGACGATCAAAAAAGACCGTTACCGGCCCAGGGGAGTCGGATGCCCCAGGGCCCGGCGAGGAGGGGGGTATAGTCCCGGCCCCCACCCCGTCGTCATCACACGACGGGCAGATGACAGAGCCTGCAAAGGCTATGGAGGTTTCGTATGAATCTTCCGATTTATACGAGTCGGGGGATTCATGCGAAACGGAGGGCGAGGAAGAAGCAGGTGGCATGCTAATAACACGCATGTTGCACCGATGCAGTACGGACTGCTCTGAGATTCTCCGGAGAATCAAAATAGAGCAGGAAGATATGGAGGAGGAGGAACTAATCGAGGTGCTTAATGAGGACCTGACGGATTGGAAGACCCGGCTCACAAGAGTGAAAAGGTACATGGACCTCATAGAGCTGAGAGTGGAGAGAATGGAGCGGGACAAAGCGGCCCTGAAGGATGCATATATGCACCTGAAGGGCAACTCCACTCGGGTAGAGAGGAGGGATATCGGCTTGGACCCCTGGCTGCCGACCACCAGCACCAGGGGAACCAATACAGAGGTAGCGGGCCTTGTAAAAGACAAGGCGGAACATCCTCCCCCATGGGCGAAGGAGTTGCAGGAGGAGATGAAGGACCTGCGATGCGCCATGAAGGAAGGAGATGGAGAGGAACTCTCAGTGGAGAAAATACCTCGCGGAGAAGACGGGGGAAAAACGCCCGCAAGCGGAAGGAGAGAAGGGGAGGAAGGACGCTGCGGACGGAAGAGGAGCGAGAGGGGTAAAGAGCACGGTGAGGGCAGCTCGGATCCCGGATGCTCCGAAGGTGGGGAAGAAGGGTCGGGGGGAGGAGAGTGATGAAGGAGGAGAGGCCTCTCCAACCCTCGACACCTTGTCACCGGGCTCGGAGATGGAGACCGAAGTCCGAGGGGAGGCGTGGTCCAGGGTCGTCGGTCGTCGCAGGCGAAAGGAGGAGGCGATTACAACAACGCCAAGGAAGCCTGCGACCGAGACAGACAAGAAGGACCGGACGGGAGAGAGGAGGGAGGTGCAGCCGAGGTGTTACCGGTGCCTATGCCCTGGATACATGTGGCGGCGGTGCACCTCGGCCGTGGACAGGAGTTCCCGTTGCTATCGCTGCGGGGCTCCTGGCCACATCGCACGGGCCTGCCGCGCCGGCCCGCGCTGTCCACTTTGTGTGGATCTGCGACGGCCGGCGGGGCATGTCCTGGGAGGACAGGGGTGCTGTAGGGCACCTCCGACGGGGTCGAGGGGCGGGGGCGTGTCTCCCCTTTCCCGGCCGTCGGCAGCCGTACCCCGAAGTGCGGCTGTTTGCGGCGGCGGGGATCGGGGGAGGGGCGCCCAAAAAATCCCGGCGTCGACGTTCGACGCCGGATGAGGGTGTCGGGGGGGGGGGGGTGCGCGGGCATAGGCTCGCGTTCTGCCCCCCGGCAGCCTCTTGAGGGGGGGGCGGCCGTCCTTCCCGCGCTTAGGCGCTCGTCCTCCCAGAGGGGGAACCCCCCTGGTTGCGGTCGAATCCTAACTCCTACGGGAGCGGTGGGAGTCGCAACTGGGGGGCCGAGGGGGGGCCACGTGTCCCTGGCGGGCGGGCATTGCCCTCCCGCCTGGGGCGCCTAGGCCCCTCTCAAGGACGGAAACGTGACGCGTGGGGCCCTCTCACCGGGAGCCATAAGGCACCGGTGGGAGGGCAACACCGTCCACGGAAGGAGGCTTCTCTCCTTCTGAGAGGAACCCCCTGATGAGGGCTCCCTCAGTGAACCGCCGAACCGGATCACCCTCTTGAGGGTCTGGGGGTTACGACACTGGGGGGGCGAGGGGCGATGGCTCGAGCGGGAGTTCTCGAGCCATGGCTCCGCCCCTTAAACTCTTTGGGAGGGCGCGGCATGAGGTCGATGTCGCCTCGTGCCGCAACCGCGTCGACACCGCACAGTCATTGACTGTGCGGTCGGGGAGGTGTCTCGGCCGCAAGGTTGAGGCGGCTCCCCGGAGATTAATGGGCGGGGGGGGGGTGGTTTCCGAGACGGCATGGGTTACCAGCATCCTCGGCACCCCCCATCCAACGCCCCGGGTAGGATATCCTCTGGGGTTTTAGTGCGGTAGGTCCTGTCCCGGCTCTCCGGCCCGCTACGGCGGACCGGCCAGGCGGGGCAGGGAGTCCCACATAACCCTCACCTCTACCCGGAGGTGAGTGGTACCATAAGGTTTCCCCAGAGTAACAAAAAAAAAGGTTAGGTTAAAGCGAAGGGGACGTGCCCCATCTTTCCCCGGCACCGGCGGGCCTGCCCGTTTGTGGTGTCGGGGATCGGGGGGGGCGCGCCCCCAGCGGAGGAGAAAAAGAAGGAGAAGACACGGAGGGGGGAGGTGTGCCTCCTTCCCCGCCCTCGGCGGGCTTGCCCGTCGGTGGTGGCGGGGGTCGGGGGAGGTACAACCTCCGAAAAAGGAGAGCAGACGTGGAGGGCGGGGCCGGGCCCTCCCTTTTCGCGCCGTCGGCGAGCTCGCTCGTTTGCGGCGGCGCGGATCGGGGGGGGTCCGCCCCCAACACACCTGCGTCAACTTTTGACGCAGGATGAGGTTCCCGCGGGGGGGGGCGGAGACAACTAAGTCCCTAATGCCCCCCCCTGGAGCCTCACGAGAACCAAGGGGGTGGGTCTACGCACCCGGAAGGAAAATCCCCCCGGTTGCGACCGAATCCCAACTCCTAAGGGAGCGGAAGGAGTCGCAGCCGGGGGGACCGAGGGGGGGCCACGTGTCCCCGGCGGGTGGGCATTGCTCTCCCGCTCGGGGCGCCTGGGTCCCCCTCTTTGACGAAGACGTGATGCACGGGGCCCTCTCACCGGAAGCCACATGGCACCGGTGGGAGGGCAACGTCGTCCACGGAGCGGGTTTCTCTCCTTCTGAGAGGGACCCCCTGGTGAGGGCCTTCGGAGTGAATGCCGAATCCCCCACTCCCTTCGGGAGGAGGAGGGAGCACCACTCTGGAGGCGGGGGGTGGCGGCTCGAGCGGGACACTCGAGCCGTGACCCCGCCCCCCAAACTTTTTGGGAGGGCGCGACGTGGGGTTGATACCGCCCTGCGTCGCAACCGCGAGGACCCCGCACGATGCAATTCGCGGGGGGGAGAGTATTGCCTTCCGCAACACTCTCCCAAGGAGGGATAAGGCGGTGGGGCGGCGAGACGGCATGGGATCCCAGCATCCTCGCCGTCCCCCTTAAACGCCCGAGAAGGTATCCGCAGTGGGTTTAGTGAGGTATGTTGTCACGTCCGGCCTTATTACTATGTCCGGGTATGTAAATTTTTTTCCATCTATAAGGAATAAATCCTAAAACTATCAAACATCATTTGAAAAGCGCGCCAAAGCCGGCCATAACGCTTAACTCCGCCTAGAAACTAAGCGTGGCGCTTCGTAGCGCCTAAGGATCTCCCACCACAGTGAGAGCCCCTACTCCGGAGAGTTCCCTCTCTCCAGGCCGCCGCAGGCCCGAGCCGCCGAAACGAAGGACCTCAGAGCAGTCTCGAATTTCGGCAGTTCTCTGCGCGACACCGAACAGTATAGTCGCACTTCTAAATTCTAAGTCCAAATTCTAAATCCTAACTCTAATTCTAAAATTCTAACTCTAAGTATAATATTCTAACTCTAAATTCTAAGTCTAAATCTAAATTCTAATTCTAAGTTTTAGTCTCGAATTTTGTACTACTATACGAATAAATCAGTGTATTCATGTGTGAAAACTAGTGTTCAGTATTCTTCAAAACTTCCACTCCCGTGATAAAATACGATAGCGTTTAAATTTGTCATACGGCGTTTGAATTCAGAATAATTCAAACTGTGTTTGGAGCGGACCACCGCTCATCACAGTTAGAATTAACATTCTCAGCATTTGCCAAAATAAGGAATTGATAGTGAGGTCCGCCGCATATCAACCCTCCTTATTTGAGTAATCATTTAGAGGATGCATCAAATTCAAAATGCCTAAGACGCGACGCGCGGGAAAGAAGAATCAATTACGAAAACTAAACCGACTCTATCGTGAATCAGCGACCGAGGAATATTCTCAATTCCTCGGAGTGGAGTATCAGGCCGATCCTGAATACGAGGACATTTTCAACATTAAAAATAATAACAACGACAAACTCCTACAGTGGAAGTGCATACCAATAACGTTCCAACCACGACGCCTGCCGCCGCCAAACATCCCAGTGAACGACCCTCGCCGCACGCACTACCTCCAAGTACGAGCCGACACGATCAAGAAAGTGCTACTAAAGGTAAGTAAAATTCATGTTAACCTAAGGAATCGCGCGTGTTAGCAAATTCAGAGACGCTTTTACCACGTGGAAGAGAACATTCTAGAAAAATCTCCGACGCATTTTTCCTCTTTTCCATCGTCACTGCGGAAGCTATAAAAAAAGGGTCAGGCTATAAAACTAGGGTCGTCCATTACAACGCGGTGCAACTCTCGAACTTCTAACACGGAAAAACGCAAATAATTCAATCTCTTAAAAATCTTTGTGGCTCAAGAAATAACTTCGTAAAATCCGTACAACAAAATAGTCACTTAAACAATAATCAATTGAGAACACTCTTGATTTACCGACAATATACCGACACACGTTCTTTTACCGACGTTACCGACATTATACCAACATACGTTCTTTTACCGACATTACCGACATTATACCGGCGTACGTTCTTTTACCGACGTTACCGACATTATACCGACGTACGTTCGTTACCAACGATTACTGACCACTTATCGACGGTCTCTACCGACGTTCGTTACCGACATCTGCCGACGTTGTATCGACGCCACATCGACTCATTTTACCGACATTTATCGACTACTCGACAACGTCCGGTCTCATCAACCATCTACGAGCGAACAACGCATGATCTTTTAAAATACAACTTACGTGGCAGCTATAGATGTGCCCAATCCCCTTTAGAGGTGTAACCCCTCTCCCAGGAGTTAATCTCCTAATACCTCTCGAGCCTCCGTATTACTGTCAAGTCGGTATCGGGTACATTCGTTTTGAAACTAAAGCCGCTGTTTGTCTTTAATGCTTCGCCGCGTTACCTCGAACTTCTAAATTGTTCTGGACGCGGATCCGGAAACATAGCCTAACCATAGGTGGATTACTGGTTGGGATAGTTTGCGGAACTTGCAGCAACCGCCTCACCCTCTCACGGGCGGGTGATTTATGCGAACTTTGCGAGTCTATATACGAAGACTACTCGCGTAACCCAGATAGCGTTCCGGCGAGAATAGAAGACGGAACCACAATCATAACTGTAGAATTACAGTTAGGCTCCATGTCGTAACTGCTACCTTAAGGGTAATACATTCTTCCCCCTCCCTCCGCATCGTGCAACCTTTGTCGGAAAACCCTTCGTCGTGGGTATCCCCGGAAAAATTTCCGTAATACGACGTTGTTTCGCGCAATAGTTCGAGCACGTGCAACGCGAATCATACACTCGCGAATAACACGCCGCGACTGCGAACGGGACGTAACAATGTCTTGAGCCCCCTGACCGATCCATTCGTGGATCGGCCAAGGGGAGCAAGAAGTCCCACATAACCATCCGCTCTCTTCCCGGAGAGCGGTGGTATCTATGAGGATTCCACTGCGTAAAAAAAAAAAAAAAAAAAGGTTAGGTTAAAGCGCCAAACTTCTTTTATTTCGTATTTAGCTTGAGCAGGTCGTTGCATCGGGTTCGCACTCGTGATCAACATGCAAGTAAGTCAGAGGGCTAAATAATATCCCAGCTCAATCAGCACGAAAGCTGATTTCGGCAAACTATCCAACAGGGATGGGGAGTCAGACATGACGGGAACTTATCATCCAGGAGAGCGCGAGTGCGGACCCGAGGCGGAGACTGTTCCAGCGCGTTAAGCGGCAGAATTACTTATTTTTTATTATTTTAGTCAAATATTACTTGGACGTGAATTAGGATTAGATTTTGTATTGTTATCACAAAATACGTAAAAATAATAAAAAACACAAAACCTAAACTCTGTTTAGTCCTAACGAGCGTTCGAGGGTTGCTAAAGACTTCGATCGTGATAATACACTTGGGGTTACAAAATCAATCGTAACTTAGTTTTCAAACGTAAGAAAAAACATCTCAAAAGAGAAATCACCTCCAGGATAACTTTGAACTTAAGTCCAAAGTTAAGGAAGGTAGATCAGACCCAGAGTCATTGGACTTTGATAAATAATGAAATTACGAACGATCAATGAAGTCAAATAAATGTAGCATGATCCAAACCTTCTAACCTAAAAGGATCAGAACAATTATAATTCGAACACCCGTTATGACGAACAACAAAAATAACATAATAGATAAGTTAAGCATGTGATGTGGATAATTTATCCAAGATTAGTTTCGTTGTGATCGATTCAATTAGCTCATCCTTTTCGAGTGCGAATAATTTTAGTTTCAGTCAGAATCGATATGCGATATTAGCTAAGTTAAATTTTTAAGTTACGACAGATTTGTGGAGTCGACTTAAGTCAATTCATTTTATGTTCAAACGATTCCCAAATCAAGGTCAAATGAGTTTATAAAAGTACTAACGATCGGTTAAGTTAAAATCAGTTGTCTAACGATTAATAAGTTGGTATTTATTTTATTTATTAACTTTTATTTATTAAAAACTATTGTACAACTTCAAATGATGATCAAGAACATCCTACGACCATCATTTGTAGTTTGAAAGTTTATTCAAAGAAAAAGGAACTCTAGTTGAGTAGACCTTATAGCCGAACAAGCGAAAATAAGAACTCTCGATAAACCAGCAGTGCACAACAGCGCGGCGATTCGCCCCGAGTCCAGCGGTGGGGCAGCGTCCTCTGATTGGCCGGTGGGCCAAGGGAAGGGCGAGCGTGCGGCAGCCGACAACTATAAGAGTCGCGAACAAAGATCGCTCGACACAGTTGGACTTATAGAATTTAACCGTCACGTAAGTGCGACCCGTCCGGGACAACCCTTTGTCTCGTTATTAACATTCGGTTATAACGTGCAGTCGCGTGAAAACTGCTAGAATAGCTTCGGCCGATCTAGTCCGCGATAAATAGTCACGTCGCCGAATTGTTGCCGTAATTCAAATGCGCAAACTCATAGGCGGCATGAGATGTGCTGCGAGCGAATAGAATCGCGAGTGTTTGTATGCGGTACAACTAGTAACGCCTAGTGTAAAATAAAGCGTGAAAAGAAATCCGTCGTGCGGACTAACAACGAGTGTAAATCGTCGAAAGTTGTATAGAGTAAAAGCTGAGGACGCTATAGAATAAACTTCTTTGTGAAACCTAAAAAACAGTGATCTATACTTACCCACGTATCCGTTTCCCACGTCGATCCTCCATCGGGTGTGAATCCGTATCTTGGGCGAAGAACAAGTCCAGCGGTTACCTGAAAATAAAGGAGAGAAAGGATTAGTCGATTTCCTGCGACATCTCATTGTTCGCAATCATCTGACGCAATTCCGACTTGCGTCGCAGCGGCGGCCACCTTCAATGAGCGGCGCGGCACACATCAAGGACGACAAAGTCACAGCGGCGTCTGTGATCGTACCTACCATAAAGGAAACATATCGACATCATACATCTTCTTACTTATCCAGGTCAAAGTAAGTGGCGACCATTAAGGTGAAAGCGGGGCGTCTGTTGGCTGGTAAGTCGAGTGGAGGGCTATTCCCTCATGCCGTTCGGTCACAACCTCACGTCGGGGACCTCTGCATCATTCCGCTCAGAGCTCACCCCTCCGACCCGATGGCCTCTCGCGCGGATCACGAGACTGCATCCCGGGGACGACGGTATCATCCGCGTGGTCTCAGTCCGCACCGCCACATCAGAACTCGTGCGCCCGATCGTTAAATTGGTCATGCTTCCGGGCGCGGATCGTATTCCGGGCATGAATAACGCGGACACGCCGCCCGCCGGCACGTAATTCATCTCTCATCTTGCGACACTCATTCACCACATAATCATCACATGCGCTGTAACATTTGTCGCATCTCATTCGTCTCATCATCACCGCATTGCACTACACACAATTTATTGCAAATCAAACACGCCTTTTCACTCTCGCGGCTGATCGCTCCGCACCACATCATCGACTTGAGATTCCGCGGCCGAAATTCGACAACTTGTTGTCACTGCGCGACAAGGCGGGCAGGAATGTTCAAAACGCATCAGAAAATATTATCAGTATAATAAAATATTATATTCAAACAGAATACTTTAGAAGATTTTAGACCAATCGATATTTTCAGCAAATCGTTTTTATATGTTTTTCGAGTAAAAAACACCGCGACATAAATCATTCTGTTTCGGAAAAAACCTCTCAAAACATCAAGAATTAACGGTACCACAACCGTTCTGCCGAATAATTATTTTCAGTAAGCATGCGCAGCTTATCACGGGCGCCTCTTTTCACCAATAATTATCGCGATCGCCCGCTCGCGCATGCTTTCTGCCAGCCGTCGTCCCGTTAATTTTGACAGCGGCCAATTACGCGTAATGCGCTCAGGTCACCTCACGCAACGTTTGAAATCCGCAAAACTATTGGCGCTTCACGCGAAGGTGGGCTCCATCCTACAAATTATAAAAGAAGAGCTCACACCCGGCTTAGCAGCCTTATCGCTTTTCCGCCGTGAACCGCATAACGCAAACCGCATACTTGTAAAACCGCTAAAAATTCGTTGACGACCGCCGCTTATTCCGCACTTTGATTTTTGATTACGATTTCAATGTAAAATAATTAACATTTGTAAGAAGTTTGTTAAAGTGTATTTGTCATTAAGTGTGTTAGAGAATTAAATTCTTTTGATAGAAAAGTGACTCATCCTTCGTGCCGCGCGACCCTTTCTTACGCAGCGCGTTCGCGAACACATGTGTATGCGTGTGACGTGTCTAGTTATGTCCTCTTTATTCTATATGACAATAAAACAGGTGGATACGTACAAATTATATGAATATCAAAGGAAATGTAATTATTATCTCAATCAAAAGTCAGTATGTATATAATATCAAGGAATATTATCTCAACGTATTTTATGAAAGATGTCCAACACGCAAGCACATATACAGTACAACAAATATGAATCAATGAACTATATCTCGAGATATATATGGATCAGATAAGAGATTGATCCCGGGATCGTTACCTTGTAGGTAATTTGTTACCTTATTCGATGAGTGTATTACAATAAGCGCGGTCCGTTTTTATAAGTACTTTAATCATGGAAAAGGATTTATTGATCAGTATAGTCAATAGAAAAATATATAAAAAAACTAAATATTTGCATTCGGTCGGTAAAACATACCTGCAGCATCCCCTTAACTCAATATATATTCATATTAACTCAATATATCCCGATTTTTATTTTATTAAATCAACGTATTGTATCTATCATTTTTATTTATATAATAATATTAACATTAGCTTTTGTATTACTACTATCTAATAAAAAATACTAAATCATTATTTAAAAAATCATTTAATGCGAAAAAGTAAAGTAAGATAAAGTTACATTTTTGCAGAATTAAACTTACGATCAAGAATAAATATAATATAAAATATAAAAATAAATAAATGTACAAATACAGAAAAACACATTAATAATACGATTATTTATTATATCTGAATATTTTTATTTTTAAATGTTTATCGCAGACGAACGTAGGATGTTGCTCTCATTTAGCAGCAATAATATATTATCTTTCACATGCATTTTTTTAAATTAAAATGTGACAGTAAAACAATTAAAGAAATTACTTTTGTAAAGAAAAAGCATTTTTTTTATTAATATAATTTTTATATAAAGAATTTATAAACACAGATATTAAAAAAAATTAAATTTAAAAAGCAGTTTTTTACTATGTATAGGAGAAGAAGAGAATAATAGGGGGTTATAAACGGCGCTAAAAAACTTTCTCTTGGTATACAAACAGCGCAAATGCTTTTAAGTTATTTCGCGCGGGAGCACTTTTCATCCCCTTATCCGGCTATAGCCTTTTAATTTTATTTAATTCTTATTTAGATATTAAATTAATTAGACAAAAATCTTCTCAAAATGCCAGGAATTATTGAAAAATGACTAAAAATAATTAAAGAACTGGGCCAACGTAACGAGCAAGTAAAAACATTTAATATTTATTACGAACTTAGGTATTTATTGACACATAAAAATAAGATAAAATAAAAATAGTTGATAGAGCATTTCTTTTATCACACTCTGTATTTCATAAAAAGATTTTAATTTTAATTATTAATTTACTTCTTAACAATGGATATCCTCTAGATTTTATTTTTTTACTTTTATCAATCGCAGGATAAAACATCTCAAAAATAAGAAATCAGTGGCTTTAAACAATAATAAATCAATGGTGCAATTTGAAAATTCTGTAGAAAATAATGATGAAAGGAAAAATTTCTTTGGCATACCATATATAGACATAATTTCAAACAGAGTTGCATCTTTGATCAAAAAATCAGATATGACAATAGGATATCGTGGTATTAACAAACTTAATCGTTTCATAAGGGTTCATAAAGATAGAAACGAACATGTCTCGAACTCAAATGTCATTTATAAAGTCATATGTGCAACGACTGTGATGCCACATATGTTGACCAAACAAAAAGAAAACTAAGTACTAGAATTAAAGAACATGTTAATAATATCAAAGCTGACTCATCTAGACTCTCAGTCATTTCTGAACATATAATACACATGAATACACATCATTCTTTTGCATGGGATAATGTAAAAATTTTGGACTTCGAATCTAATTATCATAAAAAAACGGTTTCAGAAATGCTACACATAAAAGAACAAAAAAAAAACGGTTTAAATTTATACTGAACTTCTTGATGAGCCATACTTTGATATTCTAGAAGAAATTTCTAACAGATAAACAACTATATAAATAGATACATGTTTCGTCGCACTTTCAATATATTGTTTTTTTAACTACCTATTGGATCTTGTGTGATTGCTTTGACAATGTTTTGATATTTCCATCATGATGGTAAGCATTTTTAATTTGAAGACTAATTTAACAACTAAGGACACTAGGGAATTATTGAATTTTTTTCTTTTTGACAAAAACAGTCCATTCCTGACCAACAAATTCGTCGCTTGATAACGACCGAATTTGGATCTAAGGGTTTTTTGACTTAATAATTTTAAAATCTTGACGATATTATTACATCTATATACTAAGGTTTTAACTTTAATTCTAGAACTTCTACATAATTTTAATTCGCCTAATTTCTATCACAAACATAATTTTAATTTGCTGTATTTCTTTTACGTAAATAATTTTAATTTTTGATTTTCCATTATATACATAATTTTAAGTCTTGAATTTCTATTATGCACATAAGTTTAATTCACCCTATTTCTACATATTATGTAAATAACTAATTGTTCCTAATAGAAATTTGGCCAATTGAATATAATATATATAAAAGAAATTCAAGAATACTTATGTATTGTACATAGTAGAAATTCGGTGAATCAAAATTAAAAATATAGAAATTCAGCAAATTAAAATTATGAAAAAATTATTTCAAGCATTAAAATTATGTACATAATGGAAATTTGACAAATTAAAATTATGTATATAATAGAAATGTACTGCAATAGAAATTTGCTATTATATATAATAGATTTTTGCTGAATTTCTATCATATATATATATATATATATATGATATAAATATCTATACATACGATGTAAATGCGGAAATTCGTCGAATTTTTATTTTGTACATAAAATTAATTCTTTATTATTATTATGTATATAGTTTTAATTTGCCGAATTTCTATTGTGTAAATAATTTCAATTTGTTGCATTTCTATTATGTATAAATTAACTGAATTTTTATATATACATAATTTTAAATCACCGAATTTCTATTTCTCTTTCTAACTGACAAAAAACTGAAGTCGAAACCACTCAATCACAAAATTAATAAACAATTATTTATCAGATTTTAACTATTATATACTCCAAATCCTTTAATATACGTTACTATCACTACACTAACCCCTCATACATACAACTGTCAAAATATGCAATGACAGCCGCTCACGAAGTAAACGCTGTAACAGAACCAATTGGCATCGCAGAAAAGAGCAACAATACTTCGAGATTGTCGAGATAAACCGATACATTCGAGAATCGACTTAATATGCCTTTTTTAAAGAAAATATTGATTAGTAGAAGTTTTGGGCTTGTTTAATAGTTATCATCCTCGGTTACATTTTACATACAAAATTGAATCGAATTGTACTTTGAATTTCCTAAATGTTTCGGTTCACAGAGAGTACAATTTATTATACACTAATTGGTACCGTAAGTCGACATATTCTGGACGGTATATCAACTATTTTTCTGGCTATCCTTTCAATAATTATAAAATGAACACAATAATTAATTTGGTGGACTATGCGGTGTTATTATCTGATAATCGGTTTCAAAATGCTAATATTAATATAGTGAAAAGCATTTCAATAAATGTTTCCCGAAAGACATGATTGAAAGGGTTGTGTAACGTCCAGACGAATTTCAAAATTTCAATCTTTTTCAAAAATTTATCCTTTAACATATCAGTCATGACAATCTCTAACCTACATGTAAGACCAGTATTAACGAATATTTAATTACACATATAATTACTCATAAGTTAAAACATGTTTTCTCACCAATGACAATGGGAGCAGCAACCCACTTTTAAATAATATTTCTATCATAAAAGGCATAATTAACAAGGGTGCTCCGCTCTAGATCATTCGTTAGGAAACATAAAAGTTAGAGAATAAGCGCGCCTAAATCAGACAACGAATGTATGTTCTAACCCCTGAAACACCGTACATATTGCATGCTACTAATACCCCTGTATACTCTACATCATTTATACTTGCGAGCCCCTAGGCACCGTACACATTGTATGTCCATAACCCCTAATTATACTATACCCGTCGTACGCTCTAACCCCTGAGTGTCTTACACACTTCATACAGTCACGAATATGTAGAACTTTTCTTTAGACGGCACTTCACTAACCAACACACGACTATAGGGAAATCAACATTACCGACCAATGATAAAACAGAAACTTGCCCACTAATGATAAGGTAGAAAACTACCTTACCGACCAACGACAAATATGAGGTCTAACATTACCAGCCAATAAGCATGCCTATAACAAATATATTATTAACCTTAAAACTCTCATTTATAAATTAGGAGACAAAAATCATATGCAATATGCGTAATAACATTATATCCGTCATACAATCAAAGGTACTATAGCTATGCAATGTAGATGTGCGAATTGAGTGTTAAACTTAGTCAGGGACAGTTTAGAAATTCATTCCTGACACAAACTCTCTATCAATTTACGTATAACTATGCAATGTAAATGTAAATTGATAAGTTTTAACTGTCCAATGCATTTTATTTCAAATCGCAAATTCTAAGAGATAATACCTAAATATCGTTTATTAAGTAGTACACTATAATGATGAGATAATTAGGTATGAAACACGCTTTATTATGTGAATTCGGCTTTACTCTCAAGAAACATCTAAAAGATTCTAGAAGGTTCTAGAAAGACGGTTGAGAACCGTTACATTCCAGAAGCATGATGCAATGCATGATGCAACGCTGAAACACGTTGCAACCTGCAAACCATTATAGAAGGACCGTTAAGAAATATCACTACCAAGAAGAAGATAAGATAAGTCGGAGCGCATAGCCAACAAAGACATACCACCATCGCTACCGAGAATAGGATAAGGAAAGTCGGAGCGCCCGGCGATGAGTCATCAAAGGAACACCGCTATCGCTACTAAGAAGCCATCTGTCCGGGACTTAACCGTCGCAATCTCTACCAGGAACAGATTGTCTCCGGTACTTCCCCGGCACATCTCTCTTGCCATTGGCTAAGCCGCATCGCCCGATGGAAGGAGCGAGCCACATTTTACGGTATATAAACCCTGCACCCGGCACGGAACGGCAGTGATTTCGTCGCGTGGTTCCAGTCAACAACAGAGTGCTGGATTGTTGTTGACTGGAACCACGCGACGAAATCACTGCCGTTCCGTGCCGGGTGCAGGGTTTATATACCGTAAAATGTGGCTCGCTCCTTCCATCGGGCGATGCGGCTTAGCCAATGGCAAGAGAGATGTGCCGGGGAAGTACCGGAGACAATCTGTTCCTGGTAGAGATTGCGACGGTTAAGTCCCGGACAGATGGCTTCTTAGTAGCGATAGCGGTGTTCCTTTGATGACTCATCGCCGGGCGCTCCGACTTTCCTTATCCTATTCTCGGTAGCGATGGTGGTATGCCTTTGTTGGCTATGCGCTCCGACTTATCTTATCTTCTTCTTGGTAGTAATATTTCTTAACGGTCCTTCTATAATGGTTTGCAGGTTGCAACGTGTTTCAGCGTTGCATCATGCATTGCATCATGCTTCTGGAATGTAACGGTTCTCAACCGTCTTTCTAGAACCTTCTAGAATCTTTTAGATGTTTCTTGAGAGTAAAGCCGAATTCACATAATAAAGCGTGTTTCATACCTAATTATCTCATCATTATAGTGTACTACTTAATAAACGATATTTAGGTATTATCCCTTAGAATTTGCGATTTGAAATAAAATGCATTGGACAGTTAAAACTTATCAATTTACATTTACATTGCATAGTTATACGTAAATTGATAGAGAGTTTGTGTCAGGAATGAATTTCTAAACTGTCCCTGACTAAGTTTAACACTCAATTCGCACATCTACATTGCATAGCTATAGTACCTTCGATTGTATGACGGATATAATGTTATTATGCATATTGCATATGATTTTTGTCTCCTAATTTATAAATGAGAGTTTTAAGGTTAATAATATATTTGTTATAGGCATTCTTATTGGCTGGTAATGTTAGACCTCATATTTGTCGTTGGTCGGTAAGGTAGTTTTCTACCTTATCATTAGTGGGCAAGTTTCTGTTTTATCATTGGTCGGTAATGTTGATTTCTCTATAGTCGTGTGTTGGTTAGTGAAGTGCCGTCTAAAGAAAAGTTCTACATATTCGTGACTGTATGAAGTGTGTAAGACACTCAGGGGTTAGAGCGTACGACGGGTATAGTATAATTAGGGGTTATGGACATACAATGTGTACGGTGCCTAGGGGCTCGCAAGTATAAATGATGTAGAGTATACAGGGGTATTAGTAGCATGCAATATGTACGGTGTTTCAGGGGTTAGAACATACATTCGTTGTCTGATTTAGGCGCGCTTATTCTCTAACTTTTGTTTCCTAACGAATGATCTAGAGCGGAGCACCCTTGTTAATTATGCCTTTTATGATAGAAATATTATTTAAAAGTGGGTTGCTGCTCCCATTGTCATTGGTGAGAAAACATGTTTTAACTTATGAGTAATTATATGTGTAATTAAATATTCGTTAATACTGGTCTTACATGTAGGTTAGAGATTGTCATGACTAATATGTTAAAGGATAAATTTTTGAAAAAGATTGAAATTTTGAAATTCGTCTGGACGTTACACAACCCTTTCAATCATGTCTTTCGGGAAACATTTATTGAAATGCTTTTCACTATATTAATATTAGCATTTTGAAACCGATTATCAGATAATAACACCGCATAGTCCACCAAATTAATTATTGTGTTCATTTTATAATTATTGAAAGGATAGCCAGAAAAATAGTTGATATACCGTCCAGAATATGTCGACTTACGGTACCAATTAGTGTATAATAAATTGTACTCTCTGTGAACCGAAACATTTAGGAAATTCAAAGTACAATTCGATTCAATTTTGTATGTAAAATGTAACCGAGGATGATAACTATTAAACAAGCCCAAAACTTCTACTAATCAATATTTTCTTTAAAAAAGGCATATTAAGTCGATTCTCGAATGTATCGGTTTATCTCGACAATCTCGAAGTATTGTTGCTCTTTTCTGCGATGCCAATTGGTTCTGTTACAGCGTTTACTTCGTGAGCGGCTGTCATTGCATATTTTGACAGTTGTATGTATGAGGGGTTAGTGTAGTGATAGTAACGTATATTAAAGGATTTGGAGTATATAATAGTTAAAATCTGATAAATAATTGTTTATTAATTTTGTGATTGAGTGGTTTCGACTTCAGTTTTTTGTCAGTTAGAAAGAGAAATAGAAATTCGGTGATTTAAAATTATGTATATATAAAAATTCAGTTAATTTATACATAATAGAAATGCAACAAATTGAAATTATTTACACAATAGAAATTCGGCGAATTAAAACTATATACATAATAATAATAAAGAATTAATTTTATGTACAAAATAAAAATTCGACGAATTTCCGTATTTACATCGTATGTATATATATTTATATCATATATATATATATATATATGATAGAAATTCAGCAAAAATCTATTATATATAATAGCAAATTTCTATTGCAGTACATTTCTATTATATACATAATTTTAATTTGTCAAATTTCCATTATGTACATAATTTTAATTTGCTGAATTTCTATATTTTTAATTTTGATTCACCGAATTTCTACTATGTACAATACATAAGTATTCTTGAATTTCTTTTATATATATTATATTCAATTGGCCAAATTTCTATTAGGAACAATTAGTTATTTACATAATATGTAGAAATAGGGTGAATTAAACTTATGTGCATAATAGAAATTCAAGACTTAAAATTATGTATATAATGGAAAATCAAAAATTAAAATTATTTACGTAAAAGAAATACAGCAAATTAAAATTATGTTTGTGATAGAAATTAGGCGAATTAAAATTATGTAGAAGTTCTAGAATTAAAGTTAAAACCTTAGTATATAGATGTAATAATATCGTCAAGATTTTAAAATTATTAAGTCAAAAAACCCTTAGATCCAAATTCGGTCGTTATCAAGCGACGAATTTGTTGGTCAGGAATGGACTGTTTTTGTCAAAAAGAAAAAAATTCAATAATTCCCTAGTGTCCTTAGTTGTTAAATTAGTCTTCAAATTAAAAATGCTTACCATCATGATGGAAATATCAAAACATTGTCAAAGCAATCACACAAGATCCAATAGGTAGTTAAAAAAACAATATATTGAAAGTGCGACGAAACATGTATCTATTTATATAGTTGTTTATCTGTTAGAAATTTCTTCTAGAATATCAAAGTATGGCTCATCAAGAAGTTCAGTATAAATTTAAACCGTTTTTTTTTGTTCTTTTATGTGTAGCATTTCTGAAACCGTTTTTTTATGATAATTAGATTCGGAGTCCAAAATTTTTACATTATCCCATGCAAAAGAATGATGTGTATTCATGTGTATTATATGTTCAGAAATGACTGAGAGTCTAGATGAGTCAGCTTTGATATTATTAACATGTTCTTTAATTCTAGTACTTAGTTTTCTTTTTGTTTGGTCAACATATGTGGCATCACAGTCGTTGCACATATGACTTTATAAATGACATTTGAGTTCGAGACATGTTCGTTTCTATCTTTATGAACCCTTATGAAACGATTAAGTTTGTTAATACCACGATATCCTATTGTCATATCTGATTTTTTGATCAAAGATGCAACTCTGTTTGAAATTATGTCTATATATGGTATGCCAAAGAAATTTTTCCTTTCATCATTATTTTCTACAGAATTTTCAAATTGCACCATTGATTTATTATTGTTTAAAGCCACTGATTTCTTATTTTTGAGATGTTTTATCCTGCGATTGATAAAAGTAAAAATAAAATCTAGAGGATATCCATTGTTAAGAAGTAAATTAATAATTAAAATTAAAATCTTTTTATGAAATACAGAGTGTGATAAAAGAAATGCTCTATCAACTATTTTTATTTTATCTTATTTTTATGTGTCAATAAATACCTAAGTTCGTAATAAATATTAAATGTTTTTACTTGCTCGTTACGTTGGCCCAGTTCTTTAATTATTTTTAGTCATTTTTCAATAATTCCTGGCATTTTGAGAGGATTTTTGTCTAATTAATTTAATATCTAAATAAGAATTAAATAAAATTAAAAGGCTATAGCCGGATAAGGGGATGAAAAGTGCTCCCGCGCGAAATAACTTAAAAGCATTTGCGCTGTTTGTATACCAAGAGAAAGTTTTTTAGCGCCGTTTATAACCCCCTATTATTCTCTTCTTCTCCTATACATAGTAAAAAACTGCTTTTTAAATTTAATTTTTTTTAATATCTGTGTTTATAAATTCTTCATATAAAAATTATATTAATAAAAAAAATGCTTTTTCTTTACAAAAGTAATTTCTTTAATTGTTTTACTGTCACATTTTAATTTAAAAAAATGCATGTGAAAGATAATATATTATTGCTGCTAAATGAGAGCAACATCCTACGTTCGTCTGCGATAAACATTTAAAAATAAAAATATTCAGATATAATAAATAATCGTATTATTAATGTGTTTTTCTGTATTTGTACATTTATTTATTTTTATATTTTATATTATATTTATTCTTGATCGTAAGTTTAATTCTGCAAAAATGTAACTTTATCTTACTTTACTTTTTCGCATTAAATGATTTTTTAAATAATGATTTAGTATTTTTTATTAGATAGTAGTAATACAAAAGCTAATGTTAATATTATTATATAAATAAAAATGATAGATACAATACGTTGATTTAATAAAATAAAAATCGGGATATATTGAGTTAATATGAATATATATTGAGTTAAGGGGATGCTGCAGGTATGTTTTACCGACCGAATGCAAATATTTAGTTTTTTTATATATTTTTCTATTGACTATACTGATCAATAAATCCTTTTCCATGATTAAAGTACTTATAAAAACGGACCGCGCTTATTGTAATACACTCATCGAATAAGGTAACAAATTACCTACAAGGTAACGATCCCGGGATCAATCTCTTATCTGATCCATATATATCTCGAGATATAGTTCATTGATTCATATTTGTTGTACTGTATATGTGCTTGCGTGTTGGACATCTTTCATAAAATACGTTGAGATAATATTCCTTGATATTATATACATACTGACTTTTGATTGAGATAATAATTACATTTCCTTTGATATTCATATAATTTGTACGTATCCACCTGTTTTATTGTCATATAGAATAAAGAGGACATAACTAGACACGTCACACGCATACACATGTGTTCGCGAACGCGCTGCGTAAGAAAGGGTCGCGCGGCACGAAGGATGAGTCACTTTTCTATCAAAAGAATTTAATTCTCTAACACACTTAATGACAAATACACTTTAACAAACTTCTTACAAATGTTAATTATTTTACATTGAAATCGTAATCAAAAATCAAAGTGCGGAATAAGCGGCGGTCGTCAACGAATTTTTAGCGGTTTTACAAGTATGCGGTTTGCGTTATGCGGTTCACGGCGGAAAAGCGATAAGGCTGCTAAGCCGGGTGTGAGCTCTTCTTTTATAATTTGTAGGATGGAGCCCACCTTCGCGTGAAGCGCCAATAGTTTTGCGGATTTCAAACGTTGCGTGAGGTGACCTGAGCGCATTACGCGTAATTGGCCGCTGTCAAAATTAACGGGACGACGGCTGGCAGAAAGCATGCGCGAGCGGGCGATCGCGATAATTATTGGTGAAAAGAGGCGCCCGTGATAAGCCGCGCATGCTTACTGAAAATAATTATTCGGCAGAACGGTTGTGGTACCGTTAATTGTTGATGTTTTGAGAGGTTTTTTCCGAAACAGAATGATTTATGTCGCGGTGTTTTTTACTCGAAAAACATATAAAAACGATTTGCTGAAAATATCGATTGGTCTAAAATCTTCTAAAGTATTCTGTTTGAATATAATATTTTATTATACTGATAATATTTTCTGATGCGTTTTGAACATTCCTGCCCGCCTTGTCGCGCAGTGACAACAAGTTGTCGAATTTCGGCCGCGGAATCTCAAGTCGATGATGTGGTGCGGAGCGATCAGCCGCGAGAGTGAAAACGCGTGTTTGATTTGCAATAAATTGTGTGTAGTGCAATGCGGTGATGATGAGACGAATGAGATGCGACAAATGTTACAGCGCATGTGATGATTATGTGGTGAATGAGTGTCGCAAGATGAGAGATGAATTACGTGCCGGCGGGCGGCGTGTCCGCGTTATTCATGCCCGGAATACGATCCGCGCCCGGAAGCATGACCAATTTAACGATCGGGCGCACGAGTTCTGATGTGGCGGTGCGGACTGAGACCACGCGGATGATACCGTCGTCCCCGGGATGCAGTCTCGTGATCCGCGCGAGAGGCCATCGGGTCGGAGGGGTGAGCTCTGAGCGGATGATGCAGAGGTCCCCGACGTGAGGTTGTGACCGAACGGCATGAGGGAATAGCCCTCCACTCGACTTACCAGCCAACAGACGCCCCGCTTTCACCTTAATGGTCGCCACTTACTTTGACCTGGATAAGTAAGAAGATGTATGATGTCGATATGTTTCCTTTATGGTAGGTACGATCACAGACGCCGCTGTGACTTTGTCGTCCTTGATGTGTGCCGCGCCGCTCATTGAAGGTGGCCGCCGCTGCGACGCAAGTCGGAATTGCGTCAGATGATTGCGAACAATGAGATGTCGCAGGAAATCGACTAATCCTTTCTCTCCTTTATTTTCAGGTAACCGCTGGACTTGTTCTTCGCCCAAGATACGGATTCACACCCGATGGAGGATCGACGTGGGAAACGGATACGTGGGTAAGTATAGATCACTGTTTTTTAGGTTTCACAAAGAAGTTTATTCTATAGCGTCCTCAGCTTTTACTCTATACAACTTTCGACGATTTACACTCGTTGTTAGTCCGCACGACGGATTTCTTTTCACGCTTTATTTTACACTAGGCGTTACTAGTTGTACCGCATACAAACACTCGCGATTCTATTCGCTCGCAGCACATCTCATGCCGCCTATGAGTTTGCGCATTTGAATTACGGCAACAATTCGGCGACGTGACTATTTATCGCGGACTAGATCGGCCGAAGCTATTCTAGCAGTTTTCACGCGACTGCACGTTATAACCGAATGTTAATAACGAGACAAAGGGTTGTCCCGGACGGGTCGCACTTACGTGACGGTTAAATCCTATAAGTCCAACTGTGTCGAGCGATCTTTGCTCGCGACTCTTATAGTTGTCGGCTGCCGCACGCTCGCCCTTCCCTTGGCCCACCGGCCAATCAGAGGACGCTGCCCCACCGCTGGACTCGGGGCGAATCGCCGCGCTGTTGTGCACTGCTGGTTTATCGAGAGTTCTTATTTTCGCTTGTTCGGCTATAAGGTCTACTCAACTAGAGTTCCTTTTTCTTTGAATAAACTTTCAAACTACAAATGATGGTCGTAGGATGTTCTTGATCATCATTTGAAGTTGTACAATAGTTTTTAATAAATAAAAGTTAATAAATAAAATAAATACCAACTTATTAATCGTTAGACAACTGATTTTAACTTAACCGATCGTTAGTACTTTTATAAACTCATTTGACCTTGATTTGGGAATCGTTTGAACATAAAATGAATTGACTTAAGTCGACTCCACAAATCTGTCGTAACTTAAAAATTTAACTTAGCTAATATCGCATATCGATTCTGACTGAAACTAAAATTATTCGCACTCGAAAAGGATGAGCTAATTGAATCGATCACAACGAAACTAATCTTGGATAAATTATCCACATCACATGCTTAACTTATCTATTATGTTATTTTTGTTGTTCGTCATAACGGGTGTTCGAATTATAATTGTTCTGATCCTTTTAGGTTAGAAGGTTTGGATCATGCTACATTTATTTGACTTCATTGATCGTTCGTAATTTCATTATTTATCAAAGTCCAATGACTCTGGGTCTGATCTACCTTCCTTAACTTTGGACTTAAGTTCAAAGTTATCCTGGAGGTGATTTCTCTTTTGAGATGTTTTTTCTTACGTTTGAAAACTAAGTTACGATTGATTTTGTAACCCCAAGTGTATTATCACGATCGAAGTCTTTAGCAACCCTCGAACGCTCGTTAGGACTAAACAGAGTTTAGGTTTTGTGTTTTTTATTATTTTTACGTATTTTGTGATAACAATACAAAATCTAATCCTAATTCACGTCCAAGTAATATTTGACTAAAATAATAAAAAATAAGTAATTCTGCCGCTTAACGCGCTGGAACAGTCTCCGCCTCGGGTCCGCACTCGCGCTCTCCTGGATGATAAGTTCCCGTCATGTCTGACTCCCCATCCCTGTTGGATAGTTTGCCGAAATCAGCTTTCGTGCTGATTGAGCTGGGATATTATTTAGCCCTCTGACTTACTTGCATGTTGATCACGAGTGCGAACCCGATGCAACGACCTGCTCAAGCTAGATACGAAATAAAAGAAGTTTGGCGCTTTAACCTAACCTTTTTTTTTTTTTTTTTTTACGCAGTGGGAATCCTCATAGATACCACCGCTCTCCGGGAAGAGAGCGGATGGTTATGTGGGACTTCTTGCTCCCCTTGGCCGATCCACGAATGGATCGGTCAGGGGGCTCAAGACATTGTTACGTCCCGTTCGCAGTCGCGGCGTGTTATTCGCGAGTGTATGATTCGCGTTGCACGTGCTCGAACTATTGCGCGAGACAACGTCGTATTACGGAAATTTTTCCGGGGATACCCACGACGAAGGGTTTTCCGACAAAGGTTGCACGATGCGGTGGGAGGGGGAAGAATGTATTACCCTTAAGGTAGCAGTTACGACATGGAGCCTAACTGTAATTCTACAGTTATGATTGTGGTTCCGTCTTCTATTCTCGCCGGAACGCTATCTGGGTTACGCGAGTAGTCTTCGTATATAGACTCGCAAAGTTCGCATAAATCACCCGCCCGTGAGAGGGTGAGGCGGTTGCTGCAAGTTCCGCAAACTATCCCAACCAGTAATCCACCTATGGTTAGGCTATGTTTCCGGATCCGCGTCCAGAACAATTTAGAAGTTCGAGGTAACGCGGCGAAGCATGAAAGACAAACAGCGGCTTTAGTTTCAAAATGAATGTACCCGATACCGACTTGACAGTAATACGGAGGCTCGAGAGGTATTAGGAGATTAACTCCTGGGAGAGGGGTTACACCTCTAAAGGGGATTGGGCACATCTATAGCTGCCACGTAAGTTGTATTTTAAAAGATCATGCGTTGTTCGCTCGTAGATGGTTGATGAGACCGGACGTTGTCGAGAAGTCGATAAATGTCGGTAAAATGAGTCGATGTGGCGTCGATACAACGTCGGCAGATGTCGGTAACGAACGTCGGTAGAGACCGTCGATAAGTGGTCGGTAATCGTTGGTAACGAACGTACGTCGGTATAATGTCGGTAACGTCGGTAAAAGAACGTACGCCTGGTATAATGTCGGTAATGTCGGTAAAAGAACGTATGTTGGTATAATGTCGGTAATGTCGGTAAAAGAACGTGTGTCGGTATATTGTCGGTAAATCAAGAGTGTTCTCAATTGATTATTGTTTAAGTGACTATTTTGTTGTACGGATTTTACGAGTTATTTCTTGAGCCACGAAGATTTTTAAGAGATTGAATTATTTGCGTTTTTCCGTGTTAGAAGTTCGAGAGTTGCACCGCGTTGTAATAGACGACCCTAGTTTTATAGCCTGACCCTTTTTTTATAGCTTCCGCAGTGACGATGGAAAAGAGGAAAAATGCGTCGGAGATTTTTCTAGAATGTTCTCTTCTACGTGGTAAAAGCGTCTCTGAATTTGCTAACACGCGCGATTCCTTAGGTTAACATGAATTTCACTTACCTTTAGTAGCACTTTCTTGATCGTGTCGGCTCGTACTTGGAGGTAGTGCGTGCGGCGAGGGTCGTTCACTGGGATGTTTGGCGGCGGCAGGCGTCGTGGTTGGAACGTTATTGGTATGCACTTCCACTTTAGGAGTTTGTCGTTGTTATTATTTTTAATGTTGAAAATGTCCTCGTATTCAGGATCGGCCTGATACTCCACTCCGAGGAATTGAGAATATTCCTCGGTCGCTGATTCACGATAAAGTCGGTTTAGTTTTCGTAATTGATTCTTCCTTCCCGCGCGTCGCGTCTTAAGCATATTGAATTTGATGCATCCTCTGAATGATTACTCAAATAAGGAGGGTTGATATGCGGCGGACCTCACTATCAATTCCTTATTTTGGCAAATGCTGAGAATGTTAATTCTAACTGTGATGAGCGGTGGTCCGCTCCAAACACAGTTTGAATTATTCTGAATTCAAACGCCGTATGACAAATTTAAACGCTATCGTATTTTATCACGGGAGTGGAAGTTTTGAAGAATACTGAACACTAGTTTTCACACATGAATACACTGATTTATTCGTATAGTAGTACAAAATTCGAGACTAAAACTTAGAATTAGAATTTAGATTTAGACTTAGAACTTAGAGTTAGAATATTATACTTAGAGTTAGAATTTTAGAATTAGAGTTAGGATTTAGAATTTGGACTTAGAATTTAGAAGTGCGACTATACTGTTCGGTGTCGCGCAGAGAACTGCCGAAATTCAAGACTGCTCTGAGGTCCTTCGTTTCGGCGGCTCGGGCCTGCGGCGGCCTGGAGAGAGGGAACTCTCCGGAGTAGGGGCTCTCACTGTGGTGGGAGATCCTTAGGCGCTACGAAGCGCCACGCTTAGTTTCTAGGCGGAGTTGAGCGTCATGGCCGGCTTTGGCGCGCTTTTCAAATGATGTTTGATAGTTTTAGGATTTATTCCTTATAGATGGAAAAAAATTTACATACCCGGACATAGTAATAAGGCCGGACGTGACAACATACCTCACTAAACCCACTGCGGATACCTTCTCGGGCGTTTAAGGGGGACGGCGAGGATGCTGGGATCCCATGCCGTCTCGCCGCCCCACCGCCTTATCCCTCCTTGGGAGAGTGTTGCGGAAGGCAATACTCTCCCCCCCGCGAATTGCATCGTGCGGGGTCCTCGCGGTTGCGACGCAGGGCGGTATCAACCCCACGTTGCGCCCTCCCAAAAAGTTTGGGGGGCGGGGTCACGGCTCGAGTGTCCCGCTCGAGCCGCCACCCCCCGCCTCCAGAGTGGTGCTCCCTCCTCCTCCCGAAGGGAGTGGGGGATTCGGCATTCACTCCGAAGGCCCTCACCAGGGGGTCCCTCTCAGAAGGAGAGAAACCCGCTCCGTGGACGACGTTGCCCTCCCACCGGTGCCATGTGGCTTCCGGTGAGAGGGCCCCGTGCATCACGTCTTCGTCAAAGAGGGGGACCCAGGCGCCCCGAGCGGGAGAGCAATGCCCACCCGCCGGGGACACGTGGCCCCCCCTCGGTCCCCCCGGCTGCGACTCCTTCCGCTCCCTTAGGAGTTGGGATTCGGTCGCAACCGGGGGGATTTTCCTTCCGGGTGCGTAGACCCACCCCCTTGGTTCTCGTGAGGCTCCAGGGGGGGGCATTAGGGACTTAGTTGTCTCCGCCCCCCCCCGCGGGAACTTCATCCTGCGTCAAAAGTTGACGCAGGTGTGTTGGGGGCGGACCCCCCCCGATCCGCGCCGCCGCAAACGAGCGAGCTCGCCGACGGCGCGAAAAGGGAGGGCCCGGCCCCGCCCTCCACGTCTGCTCTCCTTTTTCGGAGGTTGTACCTCCCCCGACCCCCGCCACCACCGACGGGCAAGCCCGCCGAGGGCGGGGAAGGAGGCACACCTCCCCCCTCCGTGTCTTCTCCTTCTTTTTTTCCTCCGCTGGGGGCGCGCCCCCCCCGATCCCCGACACCACAAACGGGCAGGCCCGCCGGTGCCGGGGAAAGTTGGGGCACGTCCCCTTCGCTTTAACCTAACCTTTTTTTTTGTTACTCTGGGGAAACCTTATGGTACCACTCACCTCCGGGTAGAGGTGAGGGTTATGTGGGACTCCCTGCCCCGCCTGGCTGGTCCGCCGTAGCGGGCCGGAGAGCCGGGACAGGACCTACCGCACTAAAACCCCAATCCTACCCGGGGCGTTGGATGGGGGGTGCCGAGGATGCTGGTAACCCATGCCGTCTCGGAAACCACCCCCCCCCCCGCCCATTAATCTCCGGGGAGCCGCCTCAACCTTGCGGCCGAGACACCTCCCCGACCGCACAGTCAATGACTGTGCGGTGTCGACGCGGTTGCGGCACGAGGCGACATCGACCTCATGCCGCGCCCTCCCAAAGAGTTTAAGGGGCGGAGCCATGGCTCGAGAACTCCCGCTCGAGCCATCGCCCCTCGCCCCCCCAGTGTCGTAACCCCCAGACCCTCAAGAGGGTGATCCGGTTCGGCGGTTCACTGAGGGAGCCCTCATCAGGGGGTTCCTCTCAGAAGGAGAGAAGCTTCCTTCCGTGGACGGTGTTGCCCTCCCACCGGTGCCTTATGGCTCCCGGTGAGAGGGCCCCACGCGTCACGTTTCCGTCCTTGAGAGGGGCCTAGGCGCCCCAGGCGGGAGGGTAATGCCCGCCCGCCAGGGACACGTGGCCCCCCTCGGCCCCCCAGTTGCGACTCCCACCGCTCCCGTAGGAGTTAGGATTCGACCGCAACCAGGGGGGTTCCCCCTCTGGGAGGACGAGCGCCTAAGCGCGGGAAGGACGGCCGCCCCCCCTCAAGAGGCTGCCGGGGGGCAGAACGCGAGCCTATGCCCGCGCACCCCCCCCCCCCCGACACCCTCATCCGGCGTCGAACGTCGACGCCGGGATTTTTTGGGCGCCCCTCCCCCGATCCCCGCCGCCGCAAACAGCCGCACTTCGGGGTACGGCTGCCGACGGCCGGGAAAGGGGAGACACGCCCCCGCCCCTCGACCACGTCGGAGGTGCCCTACAGCACCCCTGTCCTCACAGGACATGCCCCGCCGGCCGTCGCAGATCCACACAAAGTGAACAGCGCGGGCCGGCGCGGCAGGCCCGTGCGATGTGGCCAGGAGCCCCGCAGCGATAGCAACGGGAACTCCTGTCCACGGCCGAGGTGCACCGCCGCCACATGTATCCAGGGCATAGGCACCGGTAACACCTCGGCTGCACCTCCCTCCTCTCTCCCGTCCGGTCCTTCTTGTCTGTCTCGGTCGCAGGCTTCCTTGGCGTTGTTGTAATCGCCTCCTCCTTTCGCCTGCGACGACCGACGACCCTGGACCACGCCTCCCCTCGGACTTCGGTCTCCATCTCCGAGCCCGGTGACAAGGTGTCGAGGGTTGGAGAGGCCTCTCCTCCTTCATCACTCTCCTCCCCCCGACCCTTCTTCCCCACCTTCGAAGCATCCGGGATCCGAGCTGCCCTCACCGTGCTCTTTACCCCTCTCGCTCCTCTTCCGTCCGCAGCGTCCTTCCTCCCCTTCTCTCCTTCCGCTTGCGGGCGTTTTTCCCCCGTTTTCTCCGCGAGGTATTTTCTCCACTGAGAGTTCCTCTCCATCTCCTTCTTCATGGCGCATCGCAGGTCCTTCATCTCCTCCTGCAACTCCTTCGCCCATGGGGGAGGATGTTCCTGCCTTGTCTTTTACAAGGCCCGCTACCTCTGTATTGGTTCCCCTGGTGCTGGTGGTCGGCAGCCAGGGGTCCAAGCCGATATCCCTCCTCTCTACCAGAGTGGAGTTGCCCTTCAGGTGAATATATGCATCCTTCAGGGCCGCTTTGTCCCGCTCCATTCTCTCCACTCTCAGCTCTATGAGGTCCATGTACCTTTTCACTCTTGTGAGCCGGGTCTTCCAATCCGTCAGGTCCTCATTAAGCACCTCGATTAGTTCCTCCTCCTCCATATCTTCCTGCTCTATTTTGATTCTCCGGAGAATCTCAGAGCAGTCCGTACTGCATCGGTGCAACATGCGTGTTATTAGCATGCCACCTGCTTCTTCTTCGCCCTCCGTTTCGCATGAATCCCCCGACTCGTATAAATCGGAAGATTCATACGAAACCTCCATAGCCTTTGCAGGCTCTGTCATCTGCCCGTCGTGTGATGACGACGGGGTGGGGGCCGGGACTATACCCCCCTCCTCGCCGGGCCCTGGGGCATCCGACTCCCCTGGGCCGGTAACGGTCTTTTTTGATCGTCGTCCGTCCATATTGTTTGGTTTGGTTTTTTTACTTGGTGGCCTTCCAAGGGTGGCGGGCCAAAGCCCTATGGCCCCACCAGGCCAGGTGTACCTCCATAGGAGGTACAGACCACTCTTAGCACCTCTCGCAAGGCTATTCCCTTGCGAAGGGTGAGCCCCCCCACCACAACAAGGTGGTGGTCCACGGGGGGGGGCTTTAACCTTGCAACCGACAGGTGAAGTTCCGATGAGCGGACCTTTATCTGAGGTAGCAGGCGCATCAACGTCAAAGAAAAAGCAGACCAGCGGGGACATCGGTGAGCAGCAGCAGGAAGCGATCAACCGAGAGGAAGCCGCAACAATCAAATAAGCGAAAAACGGTAATCGGAATACAGTTCCGACACCAAAAGACACCTACACGTGCAGTGAAACAAAGGTGATAACGCGATTTGCCAAAATTATTAGTTTACGCGGAAATGCGGTTAGAATTAAGTTAAAAGACTCAACGATTGCGTAAGATACACAAAAAGCGCAAGCAAATTAAGTTAAATAATTTATTTAGTTATTTTAGAATATTTTATTATTAGGCAAAAACGAGAAAACATATTTAAGTTAATTTATATCATTAAATTTCAAATATTATTCATGTTACTAGTTCATGTAATAAGTTATAAAGATAATCTCATTTATTATATTAGATTAATTATAAAGTAACTCAAACAATTAAATAACAAATGGTTTTTGATTTTATGTTTGCACATAAGCATATAAAGATAAGTTTATTTACTAATTAAATAATAATATTAACTTAATTGTAAGAGCATTAAAATAATTAAATTACAAATAAAAGCTTATTTTGATTTCACACACAAAAGATCAAGTTAGTTTATTTAAGAATTAAACGAAAACATTAATTTGGTTGCACAGTTATTTTTATTGATTGAATTACAAATATTATTTTATATTACTAAGTTTGATTCATGATTAATCAATTAATAATGTTCATTTAATTTAGTTACAATATCAACTTAAGTTAATCTAATATTATATCAAGGATAAGATAAAAATAAATAAAAACATAAAAATAAACAAAGGGCAAAGATTGCACAATAAAAATAATTAAAAATATTTAGGTAAACACAAAAAAGAAAAATATAACAATTAGGGTAAGTTTGTTAATTGAACAAAATTAAACAATCATATATAGTAGGCCAACTAAACGAGCAAATAAATAAGATGTAAAAATTTTTTTATTAATAGTTAAATCATTAAATTAACATTCCGTTACAGAATCGATATAAATTGTAAACGTTTCGACTGCACTACAGTCTTTATCAATACATAAAAATTAAATATTAAAATATAAAGTTAGATGTTAAAAATACAAAGTTAGTTAAATATTAAAATATAAAATTGAAACGATTCTTCGCTGTTGACCAATAGATATGCAAGGCGATTGGTCTGAGATGCCAAGTTATGCGACATTTGAGCATGCTACGGATATAATACGCGAATTAAATCAATGTCAGAAAAAATTAAAAAATCTTTCAACTTACATTATCGTTTTAACAAGTCCTTTTCCCCGATATTTCAAGTGTGTGTTGCGAAGTCTGAATACCAAATGTCAAAATAGAGAGCGTGATGTATTTATTTATTACCAATGTTTTTTCTAAATTATGATTCAGCAAATTTTTTAAGTATGTCAAAATAACTACTGTCTAACAATTCGGTGTCTGTATTTAAATTAATTCCATTTTTCTGTTCTTTAATGTGGATCATTTCAGATATTAGTCTTTTTTGGTAATTCTTTTCATGATCCATAATTTTAATATTGTCCCAGTCAAATGTATGTTGTTCGTTTAGAATGTGTTCCGTGATAACCGAATGTCTAGCAGAGTCTAATTTAATATTATTTTTATGTTCTTTAAGTCTCGTTCCTAACTGTCTTTTTGTCTGTCCGACATATGTGGCGTCACAATCGTTGCAATTCAATTTGTAAATAACGTTAGAATTCGTGGGGCAATTATTTTTGTCCTTTTGAACTCTTATGAAGTCATTTAATTTTTTAATGCAACGATATCCTACCACTACGTCAGGTCTTCTTATTGCTGAAGCAACTTTCTCAGATATTGATTCTATATATGGTATGACAAAATATTTAATGTTAGTATTAGTATTATTAGTATCTGTTATATTGTTATTATTAGGCTTGTTAAATTTCTTAGTTGAGAGATTTTTTAATCTGCGTTTTATTTCTGTGAAAATTAGATCAAGAGGATAACCGTTGGATAGCAAAATGTTAATAGCTTTCTCTATATTTTTTTTGTGAAATTGCGGATGTGATAGTAATAAAGCTCTATCTACCAAGTTATAAATTGTTCCTATTTTATGACAAGTCGGATGATTTGAAAAAAATGAAAGTAATCTACCTGAGAATGTCTTTTTGTGATACCAATCTAAATAAATTTTGTTATCTATTACTTTGATCATTATGTCTAAAAAGCTTATACAACGATTATCCTCCTTTTCCAATGTAAATTGTAGTCTATCGTTATAATTGTTGAATTCGTTCAAAACATATGTAATATTGTCAGCGGAAGTGCATAAAATAATGTCGTCTACATAACGGAAATAGAAAAAGACCTCAATATTTGTTTAAAAAAATGGTTGAAAAAAGACTTCATCAACAAAAAAGAATATTATTATTTATTTTCAAGCGACTCTCTTCTTCCTAAAGCTTATGGGCTCCCCAAGATCCACAAGGAAAATATTCCTTTTAGATTAATAGTTTCCTCAATAAATACTTCTCTATATAATATTGCTTCTTTCTTTCATAAAATTTTAAAAGATAGCCTTCCTAGAGCGGACAGTTTTGTAAATAACAGTTTTGATATATGCAACATTCTATCAGGGAAAACAATACAAGATACCGACATAATAGCTTCGTTGGACGTTGTTTCATTATTTACTAATGTTTCCGTAGATCTTGCATTAAACGGTATCAATAATAGATGGCATTTTATAGAGTCACACACAAAGATTCCCAAAAATGAATTTTACGATAATGAAAAAAATTATATATTGCCAACATTACACTGACAGATAAGAAAATGGCATCGAGCGTTAGATCATGTACATTTTCCAATATTTCACCTAAATTGGTTACATTGGTAAATTTAGTAGAAGGCCTTCCCAATAAATTAGAAAATAATCTCATGAAATGTGCACACGGTATCCCAAGTACAATGGCTAATGTACCGTTTGAAAATAAGAAGACTTTACAAGGAGATGACGCCAATTAGAAAATTGCTGTTTCCAACGAGTCATAGTGCTTTGATAAGTTTACATGTACTATAAAACCTAAAGGCGTATTGTGCCTGGGCCGTCTTTTAGGAGAAATTACAAAAAAAGTTTAGGGCAGCGCAACTATGTCCCATGTAAAGAAGAACATTCCAACCCTTTTTCGAGTACGCGTGCTTAGTTGAACCGACTAAGGCTCCGTTCCATAAGTTTTTGCGCCGTCGTCGTGCGTTCGAGTCCGGCGCCGACGACTGCTCGCTTTTTTTTTCAATTTGGATATATAAAAGACCTACATTAATCATTCTTTATTTTTTTAAATTTATTTTGTTTTTCTATTACAAATAAGGACACTTTCGGATTTTGAACGCATACGAATAAAAAACATTTTTTAAAGTCATGAACTGCATTTATTTCTCATCATGTACGGTGTTATTTTGTCAAGACATATTTGTACAATATAAACTTCTTTTATAATTTATATTTATTTACATACGAATAAAGGTTTTCCATCGCTTCGCAATGTTGTGGTAAGTTGATGTTAAACCTGGAAACATAAAATTTTTTCTCACCACAACAATGATAAATGAATTATGTTTTTTCATCTACACATGTTTAATTATAAATGTTTTAAGGAACGCATAATTGATGTCACATTTAAAAATATTTCCTCTCGTCAGCTAATTTTGGATTCATACCATTCCTTATTGAAGCTACATTTAATTTCGTCGCTGATAACGATAATGAGTTAAAGTTGTATACGAATCGCATCAGCACGAGTATTGAATTGTTGGGCTTCGTCATCTGTTGTGAAATTCTCTGGACAGTTTTGTATTTCCTTAATTATAATTTCACTTGTCGATAAAAATCAACGTCGCCGGCGACTATCGAGTACATTTTGGCAATATAATTTGTAATTACATGTTGGTTTATTATTTTTGTCGCAAAATTTTCGTTATACATTGGAATGTTTTTTTTGTTCTCCGCCAGAATCAACAATAAGAAAAAATTATCCCCGACATACGGCTTAACAACATTTTCTACATACTGTGCGTATAATGATGTTGTTTACTGTGCCCGATGTAGAACATGTAATAACATTTTTACATAATTCTAAATAATTTATCTACATCTTTTTGTACGCGTACTCCAAAATATCAGAAAATTCTTGCAACACAACAAATACTTAGTTAATAACTTCCCTATTTCGTCAGCAAATACTTGTGCGTGTATGACTGCTAAAACTCATTTAAATCGCCTATTGTACAATTGAACTAATTTTTCTCCAGTTACGTGTAAGTTCGCGAACATAACTCCATGCTCACATCCTGTTTTGTCTGTATTATTACAAAATCGATCGTAATCTGGCTAAATTGCTTGATTAATGTTTGAATTTTCCGCTGATTTTATGACACTTTTTGGTGTAATTGCTTCTTTTTTTGGAAACTATCGAACAACGCGACGATTTTGATACCGATAATCGTGTAAAATTGGTTAACCATTTGCGGAGCTACGAAATAAAAACATTTGTATGTTCTTCGCTGTCTTGTTCTTCTTTTGGCTTGTGATATTGTGCGGCTTGCAGCAATAGCCGCACTGTTGAAGCAAACGTCCGCGTAACTAATTGATTCTTATTTCTTGCTTCTGTGAACGATCGTACACATTATTTTTATTTGTATTTTAATTTGTCTCTAAGTACCCCTGACAAAACATCTTTTTTTATTTCGTAACATCAGAAGGATTGTTTTAAATATTTTCTAAATGATGCTATGTTTTGAAAGATCACTGTGGATGTTCTTGAGCTGGTCAGTAACATCTTTAATTTTGTATCGTATGGCACGACTTTATGCGTAGATTTTTTTTTGGATTTTTTGAATATGTTAGTAAGTAAGAAACCAAATACTGTATGCGAATTAAAAACACTGATATATGAATTTAATGCAAAAACGAAAATTGGCCACAATACTACTATGTAATTGCTACATTGTCTCCGCCGCTTCTCGGGCCGTTCTTTGTCGGCTCTCCCTATGAATCGTGTGCAACGCGCATTGACCTGCCGACGCTGCGTTCACTGCGAATTCTCGCACAAAATACTACTAATAAAAACGATAACGTAACCGATCGCACCTCCCCGAATGAGGGCGCTCAGCTCCCCGCGTCCTACCCGACGGTTTGTTGCCCTTGTGACGGCGCTCCAACAAGCACGTCACAAATAATGATTTTAGTTTTCGCGAACGCCCTTCGTAGAAAGGGTCGCGCGGCACAAATGATCCACTTTTCTGTCAAAAAAAGAGTTTAATTCTCTAACACAATCAACACGTAGCACTTAACACAAACCTAAAAAACTTCATACAATGTTTAATTATTTACACTGAAATCGTAATCAAAACTCCAGTGCGGAATAAGCGGCGTTCGTCACGAAATTTTAGCGTTTTACAAGCATGCGGTTTGCGTTGATGCGTTCACGGCGAAAAGCGATAATGCTGCTAAGCCGGGTGTGGAGCTCGTCTTTTATAATCTTTAGGATGGACTCACCTTCGCGAAGCGCAATGATTTGCTGATTTCGAACGGTGCGCGAGTGCCTGAGAACCTTACGGTAAGTGGCCGCTGCAAAATTAACGGAAGAGGCTGCAGACAGCTGCGTCCGCGCGGGCGATCGCGATAATTATTGGTTAAAAGAAGCGCCCGTGTTACGCCGGCATGCTCCCTGAAAATAATTATTCCGGCGGAACTGTTGTGGTACCGTTAATTGTTTGATGTTTTAGGAATGTTTTTTCGAGACAGATTGATTTATTCGCTGTGTTTTTCTCCTCGAAAAACATACAAAAACGATTTGCTGTAAATATCGATTACTCTAGAATCTTATAAAATATTATTCGAACAGAATATTTTATTTTATTATACTGCTAATATTTTCTGATGCGTTTTGAACATTCCCGCCCGCCTTGTCGCGTAGTGACAACAAGTTGTCGAATTTCGGCTGCGGGTTCAAGTCGATATGAGTGTCAATCGAGCGATGAGTCCGAGATGAGAGATGATTTACGCGCCGGCAGGCGGCGTGTCCGCGTCATTCATGCCCGGAATATGATCCGCGCCCGGAAGCAATGACCAATTTGACGATCGGGCGCACGAGTTCTGATGTGGCGGTGCGGACTGAGACCACGTGGACGATACCGTCGTCCCCGGGATGCAGTTTCGTGATCCGCGCAAGAGGCCATCGGGTCGGAGGGGTGAGCTCCGAGCGGGATGATGCAGAGGTCCCCGACGTGAGGTACGGACTCGGCCTTGAACCATTTGGTGCGGGGGTTGAGACCGTGCACATACTCAGCCGACCACCGCTGCCAAAAATGGTCTCGCATCAGCTGCAGGTGAACGCCAGCGTGACAGCGTGGAGGTTGATTGACCCGTCAACGATGGCTCAGGTACCGCGAGTAACGGTGCTCCGATGATGAAGTAGGCCTGGTGTGAGCGCCGAAGTGTCGTCTGGATCGTCTGACAGAGCCTGTAACGGACGAGAATTAAGACACGCCTCTATTTGTGTGAGGAGTGTACTAAGCTCCTCAAACGTAAGTGTAGTTTCGCCGATTACTCGACGAGATGAAATTTCGAGAATTTTACGGCAGCCTCCCAAAGACCACCGAAGTGAGGGGCCGCTGGCGGATTAAAGTGCCAGCGGATCCCTTGAGTGCTGGCGACGCGGGGCGATGTGATGGCCCTCGGAGGTCGACGCCTTGAAGAGCTCACGCAGCGTGCGATCGGCGCCAATGAATGTCGTACCACAGTCGCTGTAGATGTCCGTGCATAGACCTCTGCGCGACACGAAGCGGCGTAAGGCGGCAATGAAGGCCTCGGAGCTGTAATCCGAGACAACCTCGAGGTGGATAGCCTTTGACCAGAAACATATGAAGACTGCGATGTATCCCTTCTGTGAGCGGTGTCCGCGCTTCTTGCTGGTCCGGATAGAAATGGGTCCCGCGTAGTCCAGGCCAGTACTCAGGAATGACCGAGTCGGCGTCACTCGGTCACGAGGAAGATTGCCATAGGAGGTTGTGGAGTGGCAGCTCGCTAGCGAAGCAAGTGACGCACCGATGCAACTGCTGCTTGACGACGGTCCTTTCACGTGGCACCCAGAATCGAAGGCGAAGTAAGCTGAGTCATTTGGACGCCGCCATGCAGAGACCGACGATGGCAGGACTCGATTAGCAGTCGCGTCATCCAGGAGGCCGGCGGGACGATCACCGGGTGCTTTTCGTCGTAGGGCAGCAGAGCGTGCTTGAGGCGTCCTCCGACGCGAAGCACACCTTGGTCGTCGAGGAATGGGTTCAGCTCGACCAGTGAACTGCGTGGTGGACCAGGCCGTCCTGCGGTGGCAGCAGCTACCTTGTCAGGGAAGTGGAGCGCCTGCACCACTCGAAGCCACTGGAAGTAGAGCGGCGTCTAGCTCGTCAGGATGCAGCGGGCGACCAGATGTGACCTCCCGGCTTCGCCAGGTTGAGCCACCGACGACACCAAGCCGTAACGTGCAGTAGCTGATGGAGTGCGGAGAACCAAAGCAGGAGGTCCGGTTCGATGATGACGGAACTCCTGGTTATCAGGCTGGTGGTGCGTTGTTCTGGCAGGTCGTGTGATGTCGGCAGCTCTGAGATGTCGACCTCTGAGTTGGGCCACGCCGTTTCGTCCAGTGCTAACCAGGCAGGTCCTGTCCACCATAACGCGTGGTTGATTAATTCATCAGGAGTAATTCCTCTTGATGCGCAATCTGCAGGATTGTTCTTTCCCGGCTACGTGCTTCCACAGAGCGTCGGGAGCTGTGTCTGGATATGAGCTACCCGGTTGGCGACGAAAGTTTTCCAGCGGGTGGCGTGTCCCTGGATCCAACGGAGGGTGACCTTGGAATCGGACCACAGGTACACTGGAGTAGACGCCAAGCCGAGCGTGTTGCGGACATGCAGCGTGAGCGTGGTGAGTAGATCAGCAGCGCACAACTCCAGGCGAGGCAGTGAGAATTGCTTGACGGGTGCGACCTTGGATTTCGCCATGAGCAAATTAGCTGATGTTGTCCTTTTTTAGAGTTGCGGAGGTAAACCGCTGCGGCGTATCCTCGTTCGGAAGCGTCAGCGAAGCCGTGGAGCTGCAGCCTTGAGTGATCGATCGTCGGTGCTGAGCCAGCGGTTAACTCGTAAGGTGCTGAGCAGAGGTAGCTGGTTCAGCAGCTGTTGCCAACGGTGAACATCCTTGACAGGACAGTGGAGCGTCCCAGTCCAGCTGCTGAAGCCATGTGGTCTGGATCAGGATCTTCGCCCGAATCACGACAGGCGCGAGCCAGCTCATCGGGTCGAATAGCCGTGCAGTCTCGGCGAGGACTCGTAGCTTCGTGAACTCTGTGACTGAACGTGGATTGTATTGCGAAAGGCAAACCAGTCATCTTAGGATGCCATCACAAGGCCCAAGGTCGAATGGCTCTCTCCGTCCCATGAATGCGGTCCTTGTTGCAGCCGATGCTCTTGAGGGACTCCTGCAAGGACCTTGGAGTTGTTTGAGGCCCACTTCCTCAGTGGAAATCCGCCCGCCGTGCACAGGTGGCGTAGCTCTGTCTGGAGGTTGATGGCATCGTCGAGGTCGTCTGCGCCGGTGACCACGTCGTCGACGTAGCAGTCTCGCCGAAGTGCTGCGGCCCCTAGAGGAAATTGCGTCCCCTCGTCTGCACAGAGTTGTCGCAGCGTCCGTATGGCCAGGAACGGTGCACAAGCCATGCCGTAGGTTACTGTCCGCAGCTCGTATTCTTGGATTTCGTCCGTCTTGTTGTGACGCCACAGGATTGTTTGAAGACGGCAATCCTCAGGATGTACGAGGATTTGGCGGTACATTTTTTCTACGTCGGTGACAAATACGTACCGGTGCCAACGCCATCGCAGCAACACGTCGTTGAGCGCTGGTAGAAGATTCGCCCCTGTCAGCAGATGAGAGTTCAACGAAGTACCGGCCCGTGTGCGTTGAGAGCCGTTGAAGACGACTCGGAGTTTTGTCGTCGTGCTCGACTCCTTCAGGACCCCGTGATGCGGTAAGTAACATCTGCGATCATCCGCTGTCGTTGCAATGTTGACTCTCTTTATGTGTTGTAGGTCTTCGAACTCCTGCATGAAGTTACGATAGAGGTCGCCAAATCGAGGATCTCGGCTGCCTTTGACCTCCATGGCTCTCAGGAGGCGCTCCGCTGGTCGGCGAGTCTCGTGAAGATTCGTCGGCGGTGACGAAATTGGCAGCCTCACCATGTACCTCCCTGTGGACGTGCGTGTGACGGTGCGCACATATAATTCCTCGCACGTAGCTTCCTCGGGAGTAAGTGGGGCCCGAGTTATTGGCTTGCTCTCCTGCTCCCAAAAGCGCCGAACGAGGTCGGCGAGGTCGTGATCGGCGGTGCACCGGAATGTGCGGCGATGTCCGTTGATTGTTGTTGCGTCGTAGCCGCCGGACAGGATCCATCCCAGGCTGGTCTGCTGGGCGATCGGCATCCTTGAGTCACCCTTGCGGAGACCTTCCTCGAGGATCAAGAGTAGACCTCGGCTCCCAGCAGTAGCTCAGCTGGGTCGTCGTCCAGGAAGCGAAGATCGGCCAGCTGGAGTCCGTTGAGATGAGGCCAGCTGCGTTCTTCTCGCGAGACTGAGCCTTGCTGCAATGAAATGCGTGGCAGCACAAAAGCCACCACGCGGAGCTCGGCGTTGGTCACGTCTGACGTGACGTGCAGCGTGACCTTGCCACGAGCTGATCCTGAGCGGGTCCCTCCGATGCCGAAGATCGAGAGATCCGTCGAGACTCGAGGCAGGCGGAGACGTTGCGCCAAGGCCTCAGAAATGATCGACACCTCAGAGCATTGGTCGATCAAGGCGCGTACGACGTGTGGTGAGCCATACCGATCGGCGATGTTAAGTCGAGCTGTAGCAAGAAGAACAGCCTTATGATCTCGATCTTGAAGAGTCGTGGTCAGTGTAGTGGCGCGTGTGGTGACCTCGGCTGCCGGTGAAGACGTGGTCGCTTCCGTGCAACGTAGTGTGGTGTCGTGCGTCGCACGTAAGGCAATTCTTCTTTGACTGACAGCGAGATACGAGGTGGTTTCCTAAGCAGTTGTAGCAGAGCTTGTTCGTCTCTACAAATGCTTTACGCTCGTTGACGGTCTTGGCCTTGAAGTCTCGGCAGGTCATCAAGGTGTGCCTTTCACGACACAGTGTACAGTGCGGCGGCTCAGCTCCTTGCTGTTTAGTGAAGTGAGTTCTTGGCAATCCGTGAAGTCTCTCCGGGCGGTTTGCTGATGCTCTTCGGTCGTGCGGCATTGAGCGTCAGGATCCGTCGGCTGATAAAATCCACGAGTGCCTCGTTTTGTGCCGGCTCTGATGAATCTGACGTGGACGACTCCCATTCCAGCCGCGTGCGTGCGTCAAACAATTCGGTGACTAAGAAGTTGAAGATGTCCATTCCGTGGGTGTTAATTGGACGTCCAATGCTCTGACCATTGACGGCAGCAGTAACGGCGTTGTGAATGCGTCTCAACTCTTCTGCGGTATCTCCCTTCATCTTTGGCACGGCGATGAACGTGGCAAAGTTGGAGCGGATCAATTCCTTTTTATTGTTATAATGTTTGTCCAGGATTGCCCAAGCGCGATCATAATTGTCACTGGTGACAGGTAACGACTTGATTAATTTTTCAGCCGGCCCTGTCAAGCATGAGCGGAGGTGATGAAAGCGCTCGATGTTGGAGATCGCATTGCCACTCACGACGGAGAGGAAGAGATCTCTGAACGACGGCCAATCTGCGTAGGCACCAGAGAATGGCGGTACTTTGATGCGCGGCAGTGACGACCTTGGTGTGGCGTCGGCAGAAGGAGGTACGTTCGCTGCACGAAAGTGTTCGGCGTAGCCGTCAAGTATGCTTCTTTGATTGACATACAGATTCTCCGTATCAGCGTGCAATTCTGACTTAAAATAATCGCTCTCGCTGAACTTTTCTTTTAAGGCTGCTCGGATAAGGTCGTGCTGCGCTTCGAATTTTGTCCACAGCTGATCCAGAATTCTGGTGCGTGTGGCGATAGCACTGGTAGTGATATTAGAGCTGCCCAGCTTCTTCAAATACTCCACGGAACGTGAGATGCGGATTTGAATCTCACGCTGACAGTCGACCAGCGTGGGTACATCCATGATGGCTGCACACACAGATGCTCACTTTCTCCACTCACATGAAAAGTCACGCTCGCGAACTTGCGGTTGCCGGTGCGAGATCCGGCTCGAAGGACCAAAAATATGTTCGCAAACGCGCTGCGTAAGAAAGGGTCGCGCGGCACAAAGGATGAGTCACTTTTGTATCAAAAGAATTTAATTCTCTAACACACTTAATGACAAATACACTTTAACAAACTTCTTACAAATGTTAATTATTTTACAGTGAAAATCGTAATCAAAAATCAAAGTGCGGAATAAGCGGCGGTCGTCAACGAATTTTTAGCGGTTTAACGGGTATGTGGTTTGCGTTATGCGGTTCACGGCGGAAAAGCGATAAGGCTGGTAAGCCGGGTGTGAGCTCTTCTTTTATAATTTTTAGGATGGAGCCCACCTTCGCGTGAAGCGCCAATAGTTTTGCGGATTTCAAACGTTGCGCGAGGTGACCTGAGCGCATTACGAGTAATTGGCCGCTGTCAAAATTAACGGGACGACGGCTGGAAGAAAGCATGCGCGAGCGGGCGATCGCGATAATTATTGGTGAAACGAAGCACCCGTGATAAGCCGCGCATGCTCACTGAAAATAATATTCGGCGGAACGGTTGTGGTACCGTTAATTGTTGATATTTTGAGAGATTTTTTTCCGAAACAGATTGATTTATGTCGCGGTGTTTTCTCCTCGAAAAACATACAAAAACGATTTGCTGAAAATATCGATTGGTCTAGAATATTCTAAAATATTCTATTCGAATATAATATTTTATTATGCGGATAATGTTTTCTGATGCGTTTTGAACATATACGTTTCTATGTAAATTTATGATTCTATTACTTATGGATTTTAAATACAAAATCTGCATATTAAATTGACAAGTTATAGAACAACACAAATCTTTAATTAAAAGAAACACAATATATTGTTCAATTTGTTAGATTAATTAAATTTAATGTACCTCTTATATGGCAATGCTGTTAAAAATACAGCATGCTCTGCAGCCAGTGCGATTTTTTTGTATGTTTTGATGCCTTTTTGTTGTAGTAATATTAAGTCCAGTTTAATAATGTAAGTACCGTCAATAGTATCTTCAAACCAATAAAGACTGCCATCAATTCAATCAATGCACAGAGAAGATGCATTGTCCCCGATTTCTGCTATTATTGTATACTTTTGATTTGTTTGGATTGCATTCGGATTAAATTCCAATGTTATTAACTCTGACTTGAAAGTAATCCCATAAATCTTATGTTCCAAGGCTGAGTAAACGTATTCAGTACAATATTTATTTATATCACGTGGAAAGCCCGATCTGTAAATTTATATCCAGTACATACAATCGTGTATTATAGACGAGTAATAAAGTACTGGATCTCATGTGTGGTCCGACACGTGATGGAACTTAGTATAAAACCAGCACCCACATTTGTTATGCGCTTGTCCTTGAAATAGTACACTGAAATAGTATCAAGTTTTACTAATTTGTACGGTTTATATTGCCAATATTGGTGATATTTGAGATTATAAACAACTCTTTTTTGGATCATTTGATTCTCGATAACCAATATTGAACTGTATATTTTTGTATCACCTTCCATTTGTAAATTCTGTTCGTTCCACCTGTAGAAAATATATAAATATCAATTTTTTTATTTTTAACAAATTTCTGAAAATCATGTTAACAAACAACTACTACTATTTACACGAGACCTATACAAATAGTTTCATTTTAAAAAAATCGGGTTTTGACCTTGAAACTGATCTTCAAACGCTATCTAAAATCAAACTGATAAATATAATTTTTGAGATATTCGTCGTTCTGATTCTTTTGGTAACACACTCCATATACAAGGTATATCATATGTGGTGGACAAAATTTCAGGAATGGATTTCTTATGCTTATAGAGAAGAAAGAAATGTTATACACCCATAGGTCCGAAAATGATTAGTTTCTGGTCCGTTTCAGGTTCGGAAATTATTAGTTTTTGAGTTTTAAGATTCATGTAACAAATAATTTTTGTCTCATTTCTCGTCTTAGGAAACTTTGCTTAAAGGTATCAACGATGTTTTTCAAGTTCGCTGGCCTATGTTTACAGGAGGTGGACATTTTGAACATTTTCTCTAATTGCAAGACGAGAAATGGGACAAAAATTTTGTATTACATATATGAATCTAAGTAACTAAAAAACTGATCTTTTTCGGACCTATGTTCATATGTATACCTTTTTATCTTTTCTATAAGCATGAGGAATCCATTTCTCAAATTTTGAACACCACTTGAGAAACACCCGTATATACACTGTATATACATATTGTATTTATATACAATAAAACTTAAAACAATGAAAGTACCAGATTTAAGAAAGCAAGTATTCATTATTTATCTGAATGTCAAAAATGTCTTTCTGATTTATTTGTCGTTAAATTCCACAAATGCTCTAGGAAATGTTGCTCGCTTGGATGCTTTCTGAAGATGGTGTAGTATGTCTCCCTTGAAGCAAAATTCATACTCAATTATATGCAAGGTCCAGTATGTATGTAAATTGTTCTAGTTTTTAAAATCATGCATATATATATATATATATATATATATATATATATATATCATAGGCGATCAAATTAGTCAAAATTCATAATTTTGACTACTTTGATCGCTTATATCTCTGAAACCAATTTTTGGCTCAACTTAAAAATTAATTGTGATTGATTTTTCATCATAAAGTATCATTTGGTAAACAATACAATTCCAAATTCGAGATACCCAAAATAGTCGATTTTTGCAAAAGCTCAATTTTCCGTTTTTTGTTTTGCCCGCCATTTTGAGTCTTGCAGTTCCGAATTTGCCACACGGCATTTAAAAGTAGAAGGTTTAATGAAAATTTTAAGCACTTAAAAAGATATTTATCTCAAGAAATAAATTGTGCAGGGAAGTGGCCGTTTTGAGAAAGAATGCCCCATATATATATATATATATATATGGGGCATATAAAATTATGAATTTTGACTAATTTGATCGCCTATGATCAAAACGCTTCCCATGAGGCGTTCTTTGTGAAAAAGGCCACCCTCCTTACACATTTTATTTCTTGAGATAATAAATTTTTAAGTGCTGAAATTTTTGTTGTCCCTTGTACTTTTGAATGCTTGTGGGTCATGAGACATGTAAATGCATATATTATTTTGTCGCGGCCGTCGTGAAGGGTAACACATTACGCCCGCAGCTTTGTGCAAGCGCTCCACTGGGATTATTCTGATCCATCGAAAATCGATGTAAAAGATTTTAATGTAGTGCAAACAGTAGTTAGGATAACTACTGGAGGAAAATAGCTTGTATTCAACTCGTAATCAGCTCGTAATCATAGGCGATTAAATTAGTCAAAATTCATAATTCTGACTACTTTGATCGCTCATATCTCTGAAACCAATTGTCGGTTCAACTTAAAAATTAATTGTGATTAATTTCTTGTCATAAAGTATCATTTGGTAAACAAATCAATTCCAAATTCGCAAAACCCAAAATAGTCAATTTTGGCGGAAGCTCAATTTCTTTTTTTTTGCTTTGCCCGCCATTTTGAGTCTTGCAGTTCCGCATTTGCCACACGGCATTTAATAGTAGATTTAACGAAAATTTTAAGCACTTTAAAAGCTATTTATCTGAAGAAATAAAATGTGCAGGGGGGACCGTTTTGAGAAAGAATGCCCCATATATATAATATATATATATATATATATATAGACATATGTGGTCTGTCAAAAAAGAAATTAAATTAAATATGTACCGCATATTATGGTAACGTTGTAAAAATTATAATCATGTGCGGAATGTAAAATATAATCTTTCCTTCAAAAACTACAAGTTTTAATTCATTCAGTTGTATTTACATATGTCTCATTATAACATTTTTTGTAAGTATAAACCTCGCCTCGTTATTGTTTTCATGAATCGTTATTCAGAGAAAAATATTAAACAAATATAAGCGATAAAAGTTAATAATTAGTACTTATATTTTAACGCATGCTTAGATTATATTATTTGATAATAAATTTTGATGATTTGAAATAAATGTACATACACAACACAACATTTTGGATACATTTATATGCATATTTTTTGAAACTTATTAGATTTTGAAATATTTACAAATGGAAGCCTTTAAAAATACTTTATGAACTCTTACTGATTTCATTTCTTTCTCTCACAGTGTCGTTTTCAAAATAATAATGAAGTGATTCGATATTTGATGACACGTACTCATGGACATCGATGAGTCTGAAGGATGCGTTATCCTAGTAATAAATATGCATCATATAACTTATAAAAATCTACTATTCCATTGAATCACATGATAAACAGTACATAATGTGAGATTAGATTAAAACTTATTTCGCAAATAATTTAATAAATAAGTCATTGTAGTAATGAATGCAAAATTCCAAATAGTTAAATTAATAGATAGATAGATATATTTATTGCCGCCCCAATTGGGGATTACAAGGCGCTTTTTTTTAAAGGAGCGTTCCCAAACCTTTATTCCTTTCTTTACCCTTTTTCCTTAACCTAAACTTATACATATAACTTAACCTAATTACATATTATCCAATTTTCGCCACGCCTCTCCTCTTCGCCGCCTTTTTCATCTTTTCTCGCATTTCTGCCCTACCTACACACACACACGTTCGCCTTTCCCTAACCTTTCTTATCCTAACTTAACTTAACCTACGCAATCTTATATTCTACTTAGCCTATGTTGGACCTCCGCTTCCGGTTACCGTTATTCTTCCACTCCTTTTCTCCCCCTCCCCTCTCTCTCTCTCTCACACTCACTCTCACACTCACTCTCCCCCTCTCTCTCTCCCCTCATCTCCTACCCTCTCTCATCCCTCTGTCCTCCTTTTTCCTCCTTCTCATTCTCCCCCCTCCCCTTTCCCTCTTGCTTTCTCTAACCTTTTTAACCAATTTCCCCTTCTCCTTCCTCTCCTAATATCTTCTTTACCATTTCCTGCCAGCTCTCTTCCCTTCCCCAATCCATACATCCTCCCACACATGCTCCACGTCTCTAACCCTCTCCCACATATCCTGCACTTCCTATCCTCCTCCTTTTCCCAATACCTATTTCCCTTCATTTTATTCCCCAGTCTATACCTTGCCATCCTCCTCCATCTACCTTCCGCCACCCTTTTTTCAAATAGCCCGGAATCCCCTCCCCTTTAATCTGTTTTGTACCACTTATTGTATTCCGATTTTATCATTTTTCTCTACTTCTCTTCCCTCTGTTCCTTTCCTTCCCATCCTCAACTTCTTCCCATCTGAACTCCCCCTTTCTCTTCTTTCCTCTATCTCCCTTAATACCACACCCCTTACCCTCAAAAATTCCCTCTTTTCTCTTTCCCACTCTGACAATTCCCCTCCTTTCTTTGCCCTTTCTTTAATCTCCCCCAAACATATTCGCCAACCATCCTCCCTTACCCTCCTCTAGCCTTCTCTCATATCCCCATGCTCTTCTCCTTGTCCTTATCTTTTCCATTTGCAATTCCTCCCCTTACCATATATCCAGGCGTTTCCCCAATCCACTCCTAACATCCATCTCAGATACCTTTCTTGTATCCTTTTCAATCCCTCTCTTTCTTACCATCCCCATATCTCCACCCCGTATCCTAAAACCGTCCATACTAAACGCATTGAAGAGCCACAACCTCCTCCCCCAATTATCCCAAATTCCTCTTACCTATTCCCCATACCTGTCCCAATTGCTGCCCCTCTCTTTATTCTGTCCCTTACCTGTCCCTCTTGCCCCCCATTCTTGAATCACATATCCTAAGTATTGTACTCCTTACCTCTTTAATTTTTTTCCCTTTCAAAACCAACTAGCCTTTTTTAACCTCCCTCCCCCCCTTTCCTGCACCTCATCACCTGACACTTCTCCTTCTTCTCATTCAATCCACCCGTCCCCTTCCCCCCTCCAGATATCTCCCTAACCTCCTCCATCATACACCTCATCCCCCCCTCATTCTTGCTGCCAACAGCACTACAACGTCATCCGCGTACGCTCAACGTATAAACCTTGCCCTCTCCTAACCTTACACCCCCCCATTCCCTTTCTTCATTTCCTCCTCCAAGTCCGCCATCAACATATTAAACAGAAGTGGGCTCAGTGGGCATTCCGTCGTCCATCACCCCCCTCCCCGTCCAAAACTTCTCCCCCACCCTCCTCCCCTATTCTAACCTTGAACCCTATCTCTCCTAGCACTTCTCTCGCACCTCCTCACCGTCTCTTCCTTTACCCCCCTCCCTCTTAAACGCCGCCATCAACTTCACTCTGTCCACCGAATCAAACGCTGCTCTCAGGTCCAAAACAGTAGCACCATTTGCTTTCCTTTCCTACTTATTTGTCTGTTTATTAGATAATTAGTACATAAATATATCCACCGTTCCTATCCCTTTCTGAACCCCGTTTGATTCGGTGGTAACATCCCCTTTTTCCTCTATCTCTCCTTCATCTCTCTGCCAACACCGTCGCATATACTTTGTATAACGACGGTGTCAGAGTTACCCCCCTGTACTCCGAAACCTCCTTTCCCTCACCCTTCTCTTCAAGATTGGCACCACTAGCCCCTCACTCCCACTCTCTATCCACCCCTCCCCCTTCCATATCCTATTGCATATCTCCCATACCCACTTCTCTATTCCCTCTCCTCCAATTTCCACACTTCTCCCGGAATCCCATCCACTCCACCGCCTTTCTTTCCTTTATCCTACCTATCGCCCTCCTAATTTCTTTCCCTTTTATATCTGATCTTCTCCTCTCTCTTCTCTATCCTACTTCCTCCCATTATCACTCTCGACTCTACCCCTCCTAATAGATCTCTAAAATATCTGTTCCATTCTTCCATCTCAATCCCCTCACCCCTTCCTCCTTTTCCTTTTCCTCTTTCCCTCCTAACCACCTCCCAAACCTGCCCCTCCGTCCTAGCTTCCATTGCTTTCTTCGTCCACTCCTCATTCTCCTCCTCCTTCTTCTTTCTACATAATCTCTCATACTCCTTTTTTCTTTTCCTGTATTCTTCTCCTTTCCCCCCCCCATCTCCTCCACCTTTTTAACACCTTTGCCACCTCCCCCTTCTCTCTTCTACACTCCCTATCAAACCACCCTCTCCTTTTTCTTTTCTTTCTTCCTTTCCTTCTCTCTCATTCACCTTATCTAACCTTCCTGTATCTTCTTTTTCTTCTCCTCCCACTCCCCCTCTACACCCTCCTCTTCTCGCTCATTCCTCTGCTTCCCCCATATATTTCCCCTATCTTCTCCCTAATTCCTCCTTCCCCCTCTTCCGTCCAGTTCCATCTCCTCCTCTTTTTCCTTTTCCTTTCCCCATCCCTCTCCTTCTTTCCCTTCGAACCACACTATTAACGGCATGTGATCCGCGTCCACCCTTTTACCTATCTCTAACTTCCTGATTTCCTCTCTTACCTCCTCATTACCGATTATATAGTCTATTACCGATTTCCCCATTCGGCCCCATATACGTTCACCACCCCTTCCTCATCCCCTGCTATTCCTACCAGTCATTATCGGCCCACCCCGTTTTCCTCCAACTTCTTTATCAACCTTCTCCCTTTCCATTTACTTTTGTATTTCTTGATTTTCTCCCCTTCCCTTCCCCTCCTTCCTCCTCTCCTATCTCCACTCTTCCTCCTAAATTTTCAGTTCTTGCATTAAAGTCCCCCCCTATTATCGTTCTTATTCTGTCTCCCTCCTCCTCCATCCACTCACTCATCTCCCCTAGCTTCTTCTCCATCTCCTCATTTATGTACACTCCCACCAACATCCAACTCTCCCCTCCTTTTCCTATCATTACCTCCACCATTCCCTCTTTATCCGCCTTACACTTTCCTTCTATTCCTACCCCTTTTCTCACCCCCACTATAATTCCACCCATAGCCCTTCCTTTTTTACTCTTCCTCCTCGCATATTGCACCTCCATTTATATCCTCCCGGCATCCTCCCTTTCATCTTTTCCCACCTTTTTCATCTACTTATTGTCTCTAGAAAAAACATTACATCCCATTCTCTTACCGCTTTCCAGAAGTCCGCGTCCTTGTTCTTAACCCCGCCCAATTCCAGAATGCCACCTTCCATCCTTCCTCCCTTCTCCTTCCTCCTTTCCTTCTTTCCCTTCCCTCCTCCCCTTTGCCCTTTATCTCCCCACTTCCCTCCTCTCTCTCTTTCTCTTTTTCAACGTCTTCCTTCCCCATTCTTTCCCTCCCCTCCTTTCCCGTCTCCTGTATTGTTTCCATCCCCTTTCCTTCTATTCCCTCCTCTCTCCTCTTTTCCCTCCTCTCATCCCCTGCTCCTTCACTCCTTAGTTCTCTTCAACCTCGTCCCATCTCCACCATTTAACCTCTCATCCAAATTCCTCCATACTTCCCAACCTGACCCATTATACCGTCCTTCCTCTCTTTCTCTTATCTTCCCTCCATCGCCAACTCGTCCTAATCTCCACATCAGCCCAGCCTTCGTTCCTTTTCCACTTAGATCACTCTTCAATCCGTCTCCTCCCGGCCCTCTAACCTCCCCTTTTCTTTTCCATTATCTCCCTTTTAACCTCCATCTCTCCCAACCCTTACTAATGCTATACTTGTCCCGTCCCTTCTCCACTTCCCTATTTCCTCCTCACTTCCTCTACTTGCCCCCTACCCCTATCATCTTTTAATAATTTCTCCACCTCCCCTTCACCACCCTTCTCCTCCTTAATTCCTTTATTTATCACAATTCTTTCTCTTTTCTTCTCTTTCCTTTCTCTCCCATTCCATTCCATCCTCTTAATCCTATCTTCCATCTCCTCAATCTCCTTTCCCTTCTCCCCTTTCTCTCTCTCCCCCCTTTTTCCTATCTCTAATTCTTCCATTTTCTTTCCCCATACTCCTTAATCCTTCCATAAATTCCTCCCTTTCTCTCTCCACCTTTCTCCCTCTCCTCCATTCCTTTTTTAGCCCCCTTACCTCCTCCCTTAATTCCTCCTGCCCTCTTACTCCCTCCTTAATCTCTTCTCTAATCTCTCTTCTTATCTCTCTCATCTCCTGAATTATCTCCTCCTTCCATTCCCTCCCCATCTCTTTTAATATCTCTCCTATCCCTTCTGCCTCCTCCCTCCTTTCAACCTCTGGCGACCTTATCACCTTTTTACTTCTCCTGAACGCCCACTCCAAATCCCCTTTTTCCTCTCTCTCCTTTCTCAACCCTACTTCCTCTAATTCCTCCCTTTTCCTTTTCAAAACCTCCTCTGCCGTCCCTGTGCTCCCTCTTCTCTCCCATTTCTCCGTCTTCTTTAATCTTTCAATCTCCTCTATTTCTTTTCTTTCCATCTGTATCTCCTTTACTCTATGTCTAGTGACTTTCCCTATACCCTATTTCAGTTACTTTCTCCTCTGCTAGTGACTTTCCCTATATCCTCGACTGGTTCCTCTGTCACTAGAGACTTTCCCCGCACCTACACCTATCCCCTATCTCTCCTCTCCTTTTACACCTGCACTCCTCTTTCCTAGTACCTTCCCTCTCCCCTCGTGCCCCTGATCTATCTTCCAAACTGCCAACTCACTCTACCTGCATCACTTCTCTTCCTTCTCACTGCTCTATTCCCTTCTCACCCCACTTGCCTGCACTCCCCTTGCATTCGCCACCTCCAACTTCTCACTCTCTCACTCTTTCTCCCCCTTTCTCTCCCTCACACCTCAAATACTCCACTCAAATACACACACTGACAGCACCTCAACCTTCTCACACGCAACCGGAAACGGAAGTCTAGTTAAATTAATATATATGTGATAAATGTCCCAACTTTCAAATCAATGTTCAACTTTATTACGAGTAGAAATAGCCCTTGTTTTTCTTTCGAGATGACTGTTTTTGATTTTTTATAATTACAGAAATGACATGTATAGAGGTAAATTAAACTATTATAAAATATCCAACTAGATACATATGTAGATATACCACTACTGTGCAATATATAAAATACTGTATAATATATAAAATACTGTGTAAAACACCGTTTAAAGAAACTGTTTTTATTGTGTTTCTGATCAAAATATCTTTTTAAATTTCAAAGATTTTTCTTTGCATTAAAGAGAAAGTTGCAAAAGGAACGCAAGATTAGATTTATAAAAGTTATAAAGAATTTATAACTGTTTGTCTTACAAGCCTGGTTCTTTTTAATTGTTGAAATAGTTTTGTCTAATAATTGGGTTTTTATATGAGTTTATGTACATATGTTAACGTATACTTTAAGTGATAAATTGTATATTAATTAGAACATATAAAGAATAATAGCTGTTGTGTATATTATTGGCTTCGAAACTGTTTGATTGAGAACGCAATTTATTGTATGGAAGTTCATTATACCGATTTTCTATTTCAACATTTAGTAGTTTTGTACGCATGCAATTTATTTTTACTAAAAAATTCTAATTTTCTATATTGCTTACTTTAAATAACAAATAACTTACTAAAAATTTTATACAAAAATCAATAAATATAAATATTTAAAGAAAGTTTTAGAAATCACAAAAGAATAATGTGAAAATATATCTGTGCATAAAAAATATGATATACATACGTATGTCATGAAAACAGAAGATGAATCCCATACAGCACAAAACATTTCAGAGACTTTCGCAGAATTTATTCAAAATATTTTATATACGTCTTAAATACGTGAAAATGTCCTATTTTATAGAGCTATTTTTACACACAAATATGTTTATGAAAGATCGTATAAACATTTCAAATGTTACGTTTTCTATGTTATGTTTCTTAGATGTTATAATGATGTTTCAGTGTTACTTGAAACGTTGAAATGTTTCTGCAACATTTCTGTTGAGTTTTGTGCTGTGGGATGGAATAAATAACAAAATCATTAATATTAAAATACTTTTTCATAAACAAAACAATTATTTCAACATATGTTAAGTTTAAATATTCATCACAATTAAATTTAAATGTAAAACAATATAATCTTTAAATATATGACGTAAAATTAAACTTTACTTTTTTTATATCATTAATTTTTCATAAATAGTGACAGAGTATAAAATATTAATATCACAAACAATTAATTGTCTGAAGTGTATATAACATTTAATTTAATCGCGGGGTTTAATATTGGTTCTGTCTTACTGCGCTAAAGTTGAACATGTCCAACTTTAACGCTCTCGTTAAGGGAATAACTGAGCGACTTTAGCAGCAGCATCAAAAAACGTTCCATGTAAAGATGGTAGCAAATAAATAACTAAGCGAATAGCTAATAATTCGGTATCATGCGCATGTGCGAGACAAATTTTTGCCAAAACGCTTGCAACTTTTTTTTTATCAGCAACGTGTAAATGATTTAACGCTAGCGACTTTGTCAGCCAGAAATTCGTTTTGCAAGAGCGAAAAGCTTGCGATAAAAAAAATCAGTGACAAGCGTCAAAAGTAGCATTGTGTAGAGCACCCTTTAAAATGCTCTTATGAAGTTGCAACCGTTTTAGCAAAAATTTGTTTCGCACATGCGCAGGATACCGAATTATTCGCTACTCACCTGGTTATTCTTTCGCTACTATCTTTACATGGAGCGTTTTTTGTCGCTGCTGCTAAAATCGCCCAGTTATTCGCTTGACAAGAGCGTTAAATTTGGACATGTTCAACTTTAGCGCAGCCAGACGCAGCAAACATTAGACGCCGCGAATTCAAAATTTTAGACGCTAGCAAATAAAAAATGTGGGTCTAGAAAAAATTTTTATCAGCGAATACGCTGGCGAATTAAGAAGTTGGCTCAAAGCGAATAAAAGCAACATTGTGTAATGCACCCTTTACACGCCGCGATTTCACAATTTTATAGCGTTTTCGATTGGGAAAAAGTTAGTGCGCACCAGTGCGCACTCAGTTCACACGAACACTGGACAAGTTCCATGGGTTGCACTGAATAGTGCAGGTGAAAAAGAACACGCCGAAATTTTCAGTGCCACTTGAGTTGACTAGATTCCGGGAAGAACGAAAAAGTAACCTCGACATCTTGTGTTCAGTTAAGTAATGATTTTTATTATATGTAATTAAATATAGAAGATGATCAAGAATATCATGTATGACAAATATAAAAATTATTATTATTTAGTATAAAAATGCTATTACATTAATACATTAATTATATTTTAAAAAAGGGTATAGGTTTGATGTTTATATATAAAGATATAACACTTACGGTGTCATTATCCATTTTTTTCACACATTCTACATAATTTACAGTTTTTGGAATTATTCTTCTAGTTCGAAGAGTTGTAATTATTTTTTCTTGCTCGCTTAAACTAGAAGAAGATTCCAAAAATGTCTCCAAAATATTAAAGAGAGCCAAATCCGAATTGCTCATTATGTCGAATTTTCGTTCAAAAGAATGCCCTACTGCTTGCATGCATCCAGTGCACTGAACTGGCACCGTCAAAATATCTCGTGCCACTTAGTGCGCACTGAGTGCGCACTATGCGAGTGTTGTGCGTTCAAACGAACACGCAACACTAGCCAAGTGCGCATTGGCACTACCAATCGAACATGCGCCTGACATTCAGTGCAGCCAGTGCACCCCAATCGAAAACGCTATTAGACGCTAGCGAATAAAAAACGAGCATCTAGAAAAAAATTTTTATCAGCGGATTCGCTGACAAATTAAGAAATTTGCTCAGAGCAAATAAAAGCAGTATCGTGTAAAGCACACTTTAAGTGTAGATCAAAGTGTATAAAATAATGAATTTTCGGGAAACTGACCTGAGTTATACAATCTTCCTGATCCTTCGAAGAAGACATGAGAGCCGTCCTCATTAGCATAAATACTTTTAGTAAAACACATAATATTTTTATCGTTTTTACCATAGTAAGTTTTCTCCTCTTATAGATGTTTGCACTCGATTGGCTTTCATTCTTGACTGGTGACCAACCGCTATTAAATACCATAGAATTTTCTCAATGATTTAAATATATTAATCAAATCAATATCCCATCAATGTTTTTCGCAGAGTCGGATCTAGAGCGAGCTAAGCACTCGTCTCGGATGAAAGACATGAGAGGGCATAGAAATGAACAATAAATTAAACAATGTTTTTAAAAAAAGTTTTTTTATAAAAATGCGAAAATGATATTAACATGTAGTAGTTCAAGTATCTACCAAGCGTATGTTATTTTGACATGCGTTTGTGCGTATGTAGAGAAAGGAGACGTCAATTGCTAATAGTGCCTCGAATGAGAAAATATCTCGATCCGGCACTGATCATTCGTATAAATTAGAAATTGTTAGCTGGCGCTTCCCAGTGAGAAATGATTGGTCGAATCGTCATCGATTCGACGAATTTCTCACTGAGTTGTTTCTTACGCGCTCCGCGCACTCGGTATGTAGTTGCGGATTTATGAGTAAATAACAATTATTCGAATTTAAAATCGAAAGACTCGGGTTCAGTTTTTGATTCAACGACTTGCGGACCAACATTATTCTCGTCTTTTTTTTTACAGAAGGGTTTTCTACAGAAGGGTAGGAAGAAATAAGCGAATTTACACGTAAAAAAAATTAGCTACCATAGCTAAATTTTAGCTGTCCATATATTACACATGAAATTTAGTTATTATGCTTAAATTTTAGCTATGACAATTAATATTTTTTAGTTATAACATTCTCCGTTAAACTATGGCTAAAAAATATTAGTTACCATAGCTAAAATTTAGGCACGATAACTAAAATTCAGGTTGTTATATATGAACAGCTAAAATTTAGTAATGGCAGCTAATTCTTTTTTTCCGTGTAGTAATTTTGTATTGAGATACATTTCCTGAAATAAATCTTAGTAGTATGCTAAGAAAATATATGTGTTGGCGCACATTATTTATTTACAGCGAAAAATTAATTCTCGGTGTAATTAACTTCATCCGCGTTTGGCTCTTATAGCTTATTTATTCTTAATATACTTTCGTTTTTAGTATGTTAAAGCTTTTGTTTTTATTTATTTAAAGAATTGCGATATTATTTTTTTACACTTTAATACTTTTAAACTTGAACTAATAATCTACATATGTTAGTTTTTTAAAAATTTTTCTTTTATTTTTAATGTTTTTTAAAATTTAAATTTTGTTTTTTATGTGTTTTCTTTATTTTATTTTATGATTTGCTTTATAATTTTATATTTTTACGTGGCAAGGGGCGAGTAGATTCTAAGCCAAAGTCCTATACTTACTTACTTATCTATACTTCTATCTATATCTAGACTAATATACATATAAAGACGTAAAGTTTGTTTGTTTCATTGTGTGGGATAATTTGAGAAACTAATAAATTTTTTACTGGTGTATATCCTTCTGAGTAACATAGGCGTACAATCGTCTTGCAACTTCTAAAAATGTGCGCGTTGTACAAAAAATGCGTTCTTTGTTCTTCATATTTTCCAATAATTTAATAATTTAGCGTAAAAACTACACGATCGATTTTGATAAAATTTTCACTAGTACATTTGTATAAATATAATATGAATTATTTACGCTGCAACGTTAAATTATAAAATTGTTGGAAAAATATAAAGCGTAAAAATTTTTTTTGTATAATACGCGCACATTTTTAGAAGTTTGCAATACGATTGCATGTAGCCTACGTTACTCAGAAAGATCTAAGCTATCCACCAGTAAAAGATTTTTTCTTTATATTTGTTGCATGAAAATTTATCATGAATAATATAGATAATATATTTTAAACCACAATATTCATCTCGACTAAAGAGCCAAACGCGATGTTATTGCGACAAATTAAGATAAGAAAATTTGGAAACTAAGGAATTTGAATCCTATGGTTGGGATCTCAGAAATTCCCCCATGTTTTAATGTCAACTCTCGTAAGCGGATAACTTTGCTCAGCATTCTAGCGTGCGCTAGTAATACTCCGGAGCTTATTTTCGCTTTTCTCACCATTAGGCTTGCATCGAGTATACGAATTTTCGACGTGCAATTAGTTTCTATGAAACAAAACGTATCTTTCGAACGCACGAGTCTCAACCGCACCTCGAAGCCATTAATTAAGAATTTATTCTGATTGAAAACGTCGCAATGGAGGTGACCTATAAAATCTAGCGCGCGCCCTCCGCGTATGTAACAAGCTCGTCTCGCTATAGCGGTATTGCCTTCCGTTCCTACCGTATCGTCCATGTGCCCGGGTGTATCCGCATCTCATAAGCACGAGGTTAGATGGGAAGTTTTTGCGGGTGATGAATAATTTAACAACGCTTTGATGTACGCGCGGTACGCATAAGCGTTGTTTGGAGGCGACACGAGCTTTTAATTGAAATACACGTCGATTTGATTGAAGATGGAATGAAGAAAATGATTTACGGGGCCCATGTTGACGGCGGATGCGGCGGCGAGACCGGGTAGCGGCTCGGTTTCTACGCGTACCCGAAGACTTAGTAACGTGTGTGTGAGATCTAAATATTCTTCTCCGTGACCCGGGATGACGAATTCTAGCGGGGAGTCGTCCGAAAGCGAGGTCACGGGTTTGTAATGAATCCATTGCGAACTTTCGATGTTAGTTTGTGTGGGCGGTAAAGAGAAGAGGTCGAGCTCACTCTTTAAAGACTCGCTCGAGTGTGTGTGAAGAAATGACATTCTTTTTTATCGCCGCCCGCTCTACCAACGTTATTGTCACGGACAAACGTATTTAGAATAATGGCGATTAAGAAAATATATCGTATACTGTGCGCTTTTTACCGCTATTAGCTTTACGCCGTTTCGCGGACGACTTGAGTCTTTTTACAGTCGAGCGATTTTTCCTCGTATTATTTTTAGTTTCTTTTGTATTTGTTTTTTTTTCCCACGCGACTTGATTTTCGATAAACTTTTTTTCTTATTTGTCTTATGCCGTTTACGCGACGCGGTTACCGAGGATTTAGCGACGTGAGTCTTAAGCCTGCCGAAAGGAAACTGTGCTACATGAATTTTTTCATCTGATTTATATCCCGTACCTTTTATTAGACTACTTATTTTTTCCCTAGCTTTTCTCTTAAGATTGTTACGCGATTGTTCAAAATGATGTTTGACAGCTACCTTTAACGGCATTTTATTTTCAACATCTTCGAATATATTAACCCCGGCCCGCAAAGCTTCTTTACCCATTGCCCCTAGACCTCTAGTTAAATAAGGCAATACACGTCTGAACATTCTTCCGAGAAAACTACCTATTCCATGACCTCGCTGATAGGGTGAACCGACAAAAACTCGTGGAATTCCACCGCCGCAAGTTCCACCGTTTTGTAATTTGTTATAATACTCCGAATAATAATCCATATTAATGAACAAATTTCTTCTTTCTTATCAAAAAAATCTTTACAGAGTATTTTTGAAAATCTAATCGATACGTTTAAAATGTAAAGTCACCGTTAACGTGCCGGTTCAAATGGTATTTTTTTCCAGTATCGTCTTTTATATCGATTTCAATCCGTCGGAAATTTGTTAGGCGCACCGAGATATAATGCGGAGATGAGAAATGTTTCACTTGATTCGTTCCAAATTCGTAATCGCCTCCCCCCCCCCCCCCCCCGTGACAGGCACTATTCGGAGAAGAGGAGTTTGCACATCGCCTGTTATGTAAGGCTCGCAAATATCACAATAAACGAACAGTTTATCGAGAATACCTCGCGCCAAACTACACGCTTCGTAACTATAGAATCCCTTGCAACGTACTCCATTTTCGTCAAGAGAACCGAGTTTAAGAAAAATTGAAGTAGATTTTTCTTTGGAATTAAATTTAGATGTCGTGAGCATAGAACAAAAGTGACTTTTCCCCTTAGGAGCGTTATAAAGAAAATCAGCTAAACCGAGCATTTGCAAAAGTCTATCGGAAAAATGCATATAATGAATCAGATTGCAACCAGCAGGACACGCGAAAGAAAACAAAATACTACCGCCTGTAAATTTTTCTTGCTCTAAACGAAAATGGGAACCGACTTCTTTGCATGACGAATTAATCATGGAGACGAGCTCTTCCATGTTATTATAAACGCCACACGGTATTACGGCTTCCTTCGAAGTTAACACCTCATTTTTTTTATTTTTCTCTTTAACTTGAGGGTCGATATCGACGAAACTGACAAGGGACATGTCACAACTGTCCGGAACCGATTTGATTCTCCTTGAAATATGTTGTTAAATACACAAATCTAAAAGACACGTATTTTTTTATACGTGCGCAATTTGAGTTTTAAGGGGTGAAACACCCCTTTAAAGAATAACGGTATTTTTCTTTAGGATCAAATATCTGCTAAACTATAAGAGATATAAAGAAAAAACGTACAACAAATTTTAATGGCTTGAAGAGTACTTTAAAGTTATATGAACAAAAATTTTTTTTTTTTTTTTTTTTTTTAAAAACCCTCACCACCTAATTTTTTTTTTCAAAATTAAAAATTTTGTTTTACCTAATTTAAAGCTTATTTTTTTCCAAATTCAACCATGTGTAATAAAGTTATGTTACGAAATATCATTTTCGAAAATTAATTATAAACGCTCCCGTATATACGCTCATCCGTGCTATGTGCGTAAGTAATTACCGTCGAACAATAAAATATATAAAAAATGTTTTTGTATAATTCTTATTTATGTTTTCTATGTATTTATAACTGCGTATTGTGTATATTTAGATTTAAAAAAAAATTTTTAAATATAATTAATAAGAATTTTTTAAATATATCCCCTGCTTTCTTATTATTTCTTTAATATTTAATTTCTTCTATAAAAATTAAAAACAATTATATTTTATAATAAAATTATTTTTTAATTGAATCTTGCGAATACCAATGTCGCAATATTTGGCATAAACAAATTTTATATCTTACGTTAAATGAATCATAAGATAAGATTATGTGTACGTGTTCCAGATAAGTTATAATTTTTACAATAAAATCTTTAATACGTTAAAATAAATAATAAAATAAGATTATGTGATGACGTATTTCTGATAAGTTAATATAAATTGTTCATGTAGCAGCATAATTCTCACAGTCGGTGTAGTCTTTTCGTTGTAATAATATCTGTGTAAACTGTTCTTTTATTGCAATAGAAAGCAAAATATAACATCTTTGAATATGATTATCAATCCGCTTAACGTTGTTAGACTTTTATTGGTGTCAATAAATTCAATATATTTAACAGAAACGCCAGTAACTGAAGCAGAAGTGGAATTAAAGGAAAACATTAAAAAAATATTACTGGATAGCGTTTTTCATTATAATGGGGTGGAAGTAACGGAAGAAATATATCTCGATTATGAAGAACCTTATAAATTACATAGTTTTGAAATAATTGAAGATGACGAAGAAGCATGGCATGAAGATAGTTTAAATTCTCATCCTCATTGTTCAAATGATGATACAAATTTTGATAGTTCTTATAAAAGACGAGCTGTTGAGTATTGGCGATTTCGGGACACTGATGAAAACAGTAATGACAGAAAAAGGAATCGTCCTCTAAGAGTAGTACAAAATAAATTTAGAAGAGTTTCATCTGAACGTCAGTTAAGGCGATGGGAAGAACAAATACAATCAGGTGGAAGTCGTACAGAAAAATTATCTTACATCTCCAAATTTACACATGATAAATTTACTGCAGCTGTCGAATCAGGATTCATGGTTCATGATATTGATTTAAAAAGATGGGCTTTACAAGCTCAAGAAGAAATAGGAAATTTAAATCCTATATTTAAAGCATCTCACAGTTGGATAGCAAGATTTAAGAAGTCTCACCGAATTGTTTCAAGAAAAGTTACGAAGTTTGTCACTAGAAGAACATTAGAAGATTCTGCTGATTTGCAAAAATCAGCTGATGATTTTCTGGAAACAGTAAAACCTCTTATTGAACAGTTTGGATCTGAAAATATTTACAATTCAGATCAAAGTGGTTTCCAATTGGAACTTCACTCTGGAAGATCATTGTCTAACCAGGGAGAAAAGAAAGTAGAACGTGTCGTGCAATCCATATCATCAACAACCCATTCATATACGATACAACCAATAATATCCTGTAATGGCAATTTGTTGTCCCCTTTATTTATTGTATTAAAAGAAGCTAATGGTAAATTTGGACCAAGAGTACAAGAAAATTTATTTAAAGCAGAAAATGTTATTGTAAAAGCATCGAAATCTGGTAAAATGACATCAGGTATTTTCCTTTTATAATTACTTTTTTTAACAACCTTATTTTATTTAACAATTTAATAAGAGTCATAAAAAAACTATTAAATTAACATTTATATTTTGTACAGATCATTTTAAAATGTGGTTAGAAGAAGCTTATTTCGCAAACATTGGTCCTAATAGCGTTCTTCTTATCGATTCATGGACTGGACATTGCCCCAATATGATTTCGGATTTAACACCTCCTGGAACACATATTACTACTATGATAATACCGAAAGGAACTACAGGGAAAATACAACCATTAGATGTTTATGGATTCAGAATTTGGAAAAATTTTGCTAAAAGATTTTCAGATGCGGTTTTACTGTTGGAAAGTAATATAAACTTACATGAACGAAATAATATAATAAAATTGCAATCTTTGATACATAATCAATTGTCATCCCCACGATATCAAAACTTATTTAAATATTCGTGGTTTAAAAGTGGTTATACGAATGAAAGACCAGACGAATTCGAAAATCCAGTACACTTTAGTTTAGACGAAACTTTAACAAAATGTGATATCGAAGGTTGCAATAATATAGCTGTAGTAAGATGTTCTTGGTGCAAGAAGTCATTATGTTTGAAACATTTTTTTGTCGAATATCATTATTGTAATGTGTATAATGAGTGAATAATATAAAATGCAAATACATTTTTAAAAAAATCTAAATATACACAATACACAGTTATAAATACATAGAAAACATAAATAAGAATTATACAAAAACATTTTTTATATATTTTATTGTTCGACGGTAATTACTTACGCACATAGCACGGATGAGCGTATATACGGGAGCGTTTATAATTAATTTTCGAAAATGATATTTCGTAACATAACTTTATTACACATGGTTGAATTTGGAAAAAAATAAGCTTTAAATTAGGTAAAACAAAATTTTTAATTTTAAAAAAAAAATTAGGTGGTGAGGGTTTTTTAAAAAAAAAAAAAAAAAAAAAAATTTTTGTTCATATAACTTTAAAGTACTCTTCAAGCCATTAAAATTTGTTGTACGTTTTTTCTTTATATCTCTTATAGTTTAGCAGATATTTGATCCTAAAGAAAAATACCGTTATTCTTTAAAGGGGTGTTTCACCCCTTAAAACTCAAATTGCGCACGTATAAAAAAATACGTGTCTTTTAGATTTGTGTATTTAACAACATATTTCAAGGAGAATCAAATCGGTTCCGGACAGTTGTGACATGTCCCTTGTTAGATTACTTAATATCTAGATAGGAATCATCTTTGGCTAGTGCGCATGTGTGCGGTATAAAGTTACTAGAGAGGTAGATTACTTAATATCTAGATAGGAATCATCTTTGGCTAGTGCGCATGTGCGCGGTATAAAGTTACTAGAGAGGTGCCATACAAGGGAGAGCAGGAAGAACACGTGAGAGAAAGGAATTTGCACGCGCATTGTCACGCATGATACGCAAGTACGCACATGGTCAGAATAAAGAAAGGCAAAAATGTAGGAGATAAGGATTAAACAAAAGGCAGAGGTGAGGAAGGCTGAAGGAAGGAGAAGTAAGAAGTGAAGGGTAAAAGGAGGGAGAGAAGAGGAAAAGAGGAAACGACAGAAGAGGAAGAAAGAAGACAGGAAAGGACGAAGAGGAGATAAAAGGTGGTTAGATACAGAGAAGAAAGAGAAGGGGACAGGGAGGCTGGAGAAAGGAAGAGAAAAGAGAAAAGTGCAATACAGGAAGGTGAAGGAAAGAGTGAATGAAAAAGAAGAATGGAGGAGAGCAGGACCGGCGGGTGCAAAGAAGAAATAAGGGAGCTGAAGAGAAAGATGGACAGAGTGGAAATGATGATGAAGGAGATAGTGAGGTGGGTGAGAGAAAGAAAGAGAGAGAGTAAGGAGAAAGAAGAGAAAAGAGACAAGGAGGCAGAAGGGATAAGATAGAAGAGGAGACCCAGGGGGGAACAGAGGAGGAAATGGAAGAGAGGATCAAAGGAGGAATGCAAAAGAGGGAATGAAAAGGGAAAGAAAGAAGATTGGAAGAACAGGAAAAGCTAGAAGAAAGAGGAGAAGACTGGTGGAAAATAGTGAAGAAGGAAGAGGAAAAGAGAGAGGAAGAGGGAGAAGGGTGAAGAGAGAGGAGGATGGGAAGAAAAGAAAAAAGAGGAGAGAGAAAGAGGAAAAAGAAGGAGCCTGGGGAGCTGAAGAGGGAGAGAAACAGCAAAAAAGGAAAGAGGAAAGAAATGAGAGAACGGAGAAGAAAGATGAAAAAGGGAAGACAGGAGGAAAGGCAGAGCGGAGGGAAGGAAGAGAGGAAAAGATGGAGGTAAAAAGAAAAAGGATGCAGGAAGAAGAAAGAGAAGACAGAAGAAGTGAAGAGGAGAATATATGGAAAAAGGGAGAAGAAATGTGGAGAAAGAAGGAAAGAGTAGGGAGAAGGAGTAGAGAGAGAGAGAGAGAGAAAGAGAAAGAAGAGGGAGAAAATAGAAAGAAGAGCTGAGAAGATGGAAAGAAGATGGAGGAGGAGAAAAATATTGCATGGAGGACTGGATGGAGAAGACCAGGAGGAAAGGAGGATACTGCTGGAGAGGATGATAGAGGTGGTGCTGGATAAAAAAGCAGATATAACAAGGTCATGGGAAGTAAGAGAGGATGATGGGAGAATGATAGTGATGGTAGAGATGGAGAATGAAAAGGATAAAAGGGAGCTCTTGCAGAATGGGAGAATGATGTGGAGGAAATGGGAAATAGGAATTGAGGAGAATTTAACAAGAGAGGAAAGAAGAATTAGATGGATGATGATAAAAAGAGCGAGGAGAGAGAGAGCTAGAGGAAAAGAGGCGATGGTAAATGGTAAAAGGTTGTGGATAGAGAGGGAGGAATAGGAATGGAAAGAGGAGGAACAGAGGTTAGAGAGGAAAGGAGAATAGAAGGAGGAAGGGGAAAGGGAAAGGGGGAAGGGACTCAGAAAATTGTAAGGTCGCAAAATGGCCAGGCGAGGAAGGAGAGGAAGATCATGTTTGTAATAGGAAAAGGTGAGGAGGGAAGGAAAAAGCAGGTTTTGTATGTTAAAGGTGGAGAGAGAGGCAGGACAAAGAGAACCGAGGACCGGGACAGAAAATGTAGCTGAGCGGAGAACAGAGAGGAGGGAACAGAGGAGTAGCAAGGGAGAGGAGAGGACAAAAAGAGGAGGGACGAAGAGGGCCTAAGTATCGATGGAGGCCCAGAAGCGGAAAGAGAAAGAAAGGAGGCGAAAAAGGAGAGGAGAGAATGGAATAATTGTTCAGTGAAAAAATGTATTGTACAATGTATTATATGGAGAAAGGAGAGAAAGGAGATTGTAAAGGGTTTGGCGCATCCTTGAAAACGCCCCGGAAATCCCAAGAGAACTCGAAATAAACATTGAACTAAACATTTATATATTTGCTAACATAAACTATTACAAAAAATTATTTTACAATCAGGAGACGCGGTAGTGTCTCCGGCCATGTTTAAACCCTAAAAGACCTTAAAAGACACTACAAGTCTCCTTATCCTGCACCATCAAAGTCCATTTTTTGGGGGTGTAGAACTACTAAAATATAAAAAATTTTAAATTGCACGTAACATAACCTGAAAGGCGGCATCGCCACGAGTAATTTGAGCCAAGAAAAAATAAAATCGGTCAAGCCGTTCCGGAGATACAAGCGGTCAAAAAGTGACGTTTTTCATGAAAAATTAAGAAACGTCGTCTTCTTCTTCTTCTTCTTCTCTGTCCGCGTCCGCTGACGTCATCAGGATTATATATATATAAATCTCTTCTCACCTTTCACTCACACCTCCCTCAACTTCCACCCACCCCTTTCCCTCCCACATCCCGCCCCCACCCCCACCCCCACTCCCACCCCTCTTTCGCCCTAACTCACCCTCTTTCGTCCTATTTTTTCAGTCTTTTTGTTCTCTCTCACCCTCTGTTGTCCTCTTTCACCCTCTTTCACCCTCTTTCGTCCTCTTTCACCATCTTTCGCCTCTTTCACCCTCTTTCGTCCTCTTTCGTCCTCTTTCGTCCTTTTTCACCATCTGTCGCCTCTTTCATCCTCTTTCGTCCTCTCTCACCCTCTTTCATTCTCTCTCACTCTTTCATCCTCTTTCACTCTCTTTCGTCCTCTTTCACCCTCTTTCGCCCTCTTTCACCCTCTTTCGTCCTCTTTCACCCTCTTTCGTCCTCTCTCACCCTCTTTCGTCCTCTTTCACCCTCTTTCGTCCTTTTTCACCATCTTTCGCCTCTTTCACCTTCTTTCGTCCTCTCTCACCCTCTTTCATTCTCTCTCACTCTTTCATCCTCTTTCACTCTCTTTCGTCCTCTTTCACCCTTTTTCGCCCTCTTTCACCCTCTTTCGTCCTCTTTCGTCCTCTCACCCTCTTTTACCCTCTTTCGTCCTCTCTCACCCTCTTTCGTCCTCTTTCACCCTATTTCGCCCTCTTTCACCCTCTTTCGTCCTCTTTCGTCCTCTTTCACCCTCTTTCGTCCTCTCTCACCTTTTTTCGACCTCTTTCACCCTCTTTCGTCTTCTTTCACTCTCCTTTGTCTTCTCTCACTCTCTTTCATTTTTTTTCACCCTATTTCATTCTCTTTCACCCTCTTTCGTCCTCTTTCACTCTCCTTCGTCCTCTCTCACCCTCTTTCATTCTGTCTCACCCTCTTTCATTCTGTCTCACCCTCTTTCATTCTGTCTCACCCTCTTTCATTCCCTCTCACCCTCTTTCGCCCTCTTTCACCCTCTTTCGTCCTCTTTCACCCTCTTTCGTCCTCTCTCACCCTTTTTCGACCTCTTTCACCCTCTTTCGTCCTCTTTCACTCTCCTTTGTCTTCTCTCACTCTCTTTTATTTTTTTTCACCCTATTTCATTCTCTTTCACCCTCTTTCGTCCTCTTTCACTCTCCTTCGTCCTCTCACCCTCTTTTATTCTCTTTCACCCTCTTTCGTCCTCTCTCACTCTCTCTCACCTCTTTCACCCTCGTACGTCCTTTCTCACCCTCTTTCGTCCTCTTTCACCCTTTTTCGTCCTCTTTCACCCTCTTTCGCCCTCTTTCGTCCTCTTTCACCCTCTTTCGTCCTCCCTCACCCTTTTTCATTCCCTCTCACCCTCTTTCACCCTGTTTCGTCGTCTTTCACCCTCTTTCATTCCCTCTCACCCTCTTTCGTCCTCTTTCACTTTCTTTCGTCCTCTCTAACCCTCTTTCATTCTTTCTCCCCTCTTTTAATTGCAATGAGTTTAAAAGTAACAATTTAATTTTAATATCATTAGAATATTATTTAGCAGCGCGCCCAGTTTTTTTAACTAAAATTTTATTCAGAAATAAATATTTTTATCGGCTCTCAATATAAATAATATAAGTATGCTGTCTTCTAAGCTGGGCAATAGAGCCAAGGAAACGAAACAAAAAATTAATTAAACGGAACTGTATCTCAATTTGAGATCCCAAAGTTCCACATATAAATATTTATTTCTGAGTTTATTCACGCCTTGGGCTAATCACGGCGGTATTTACTAACATCTACTAAAAAGGCAAATGAAAAATATAGGATCGAAATGGTCTGAATAGCTTAGTTGGTAAGAGCAGTCGCCCGGAAAGTGAAAGACGCGGGTTCGATTCCCGCTTCAGCGACTTTTCGGACCTATATTTTTCTCGCTTATTTCTCCATATGTAAGTTTCGAAATTAATTTATATGTGGAACTTTGGGATCTCAAATTGAGATACAGTTCCGTTTAATTAATTTTTCGTTTCGTTTCCTTGGCTCTATTGCCCAGCTTAGAAGACAGCATATTTATATTAAAATTTTATTATTTCTTTTTATTTTATATTAATTTTAAATTTGCATAAGTTTTTAAATTTTAATTTTTGACTTGGCATCTTGCATTTTAGAGCAGATAAATTTTCCAATTTTTGCTGTATCAAATAATTTTACTTTTTTTTTTAACTTTATCGGTGTGTACACACAAAACATTTCTTTGAGTAACATAATTTTATATTATTTAATTTTCTTTCTAAAATATTTATAGCTGATTTCATAAAAATTTTAGATCAGCTTTGACATAGCTTATACATCTTTTTTCGGACAATGATTTATAAATCGCTTTTTTTATTTACTCTTATTAAAAGTACATTTATTTTAGTAGTAATAAGAAACTACAAATTAAGTAGAATATAAAAGTGGCCTCCTCTGATATTATTAATGAAGAATAATCATGTTTCTCTTGTTACATAACATGTCAAAATATCAAAATTGATAATTTATATATGCCTCCTTAAATGTGTAATAGAGCATATTATAACTTCTACATACATTTCTAAATATAAGAATTAATATTTTAATGAGAAAAACTGCTGGTCAAAAATAAACTCTTCAAGTTTTTTTGCATTACTTACAATAAATTGATATACATCTCGTTCAAAGTCAACATTTGGTAAATCTGACATCATGTGAACTATCATCACTTTGAAGACTTTAAATATTCTGATGTATTCGTATATTATGTGATATATTTTTTTATATTATATATAGTTACATATATGCAGTATTGCATATCACATGTTTAGTATATCATAAACATATTCTTTTATAAATATATATTTATATAATGATATTTGCAACTTTTTGATATTTATTAAATACTTTTATTATGTTACGTTATCATTTTATTTATACTATTTTTTCATAATAATTTTCTGCAACGCTATCCACATGTGGATAGTCCGCGACACGGGGACTAAGTTAAAACATTTAATGAAATTAAAGCTCTCGATGAAAATTCTACGAATATTTACTGTTCGTCACTCATCGATGATTACTATCCAAATAGACCTCAGGAATTAGAATCATTAAATTTGTACGATTTTGCCAAATTCTGGGAAATTACGAAACAGATGTCAAATAATGACGAAGTCAAGTGTTACAAACTGGCATCGGGTTTATTTTTAAAAAAACGAAATAAGGGTTATTTAATTAACCATTATCGATTTAATATAAAAACTGAGCCCGAAAAATACTTTTACTCGCTGCTTCTTCTGTTCAAACCATGGAGAGATTTGAGTGAAGTCAAAGATACATTCGAGACTTACACGGATGCCTTTAAGAATTCAGAGTCTGTTTTAACGAAGGCAATGAAATATCACGAAAGGCTCGAAGAAATACAGAAAGCTTTTGAGAACGTTGCTGAATTAATCGAGAAGCGCGAAAATGATCTGAAAACAGCAGACAGAGACAAATCCGATGACGATGAACTGGATTGTAATCCGATAGAAGCTGACGACGCGATGAAAGATCTGGAAGATTTTGGTAAGATTGACGACCCGATTGATTTATCGAAAATGATGTCGCAATTGAACAAAGACCAGAAAAGAGTCTTTGATGGAGTATGCCAAGTTTTACAAGATAAGAATCAGATTCTGCGACTGTACGTAAGTGGCGAGGGTGGTACAGGGAAAAGTTTTCTAATTGAAACGATTAAACATTGGATCAGAATAAATTTGGAAAAAACGACTGCCATATCTGCTCCCACGGGTATCGCAGCATTTAATATTGATGGCTTGACAATCGATAGAATGTTTCAACTACCCGTTAGTCATGAATCTACACCAAAATATACGCAATTGTCAGACATGGTCTTGAAAACTTTGAGAGACAAGTTAAAGAATGTCGAATTATTTATAATCGATGAAGTATCCATGATTTCAAATGTGACACTTATGTTTATTAATCTACGATTATGTGAAATCTTTGATACGACAGATACAGATGATGGTTTCTTTGGCAGAAAACACATTCTCCTGTTTGGGGACTTGTTGCAGCTTCCTCCTGTAAAAGGACAATTTTCGTTTGTTAAAATGTCTCGATCAGAGATTCAAAAGTATTTAGGTACCATGGGTGGATGTGATTTGTGGAGATTGTTCGAGTACGACGAACTTTTGATTAATATGCGACAAAGATGCGATAATACATATCGTGATATACTTTCTAGAATACGAATAGGTTTAGTAACGGATTCTGACATCAATGTTCTTCAGTCTAGAAGAATCAATTTTAAAGAAAGTAGTTGCGACGAAAGATTGAATGAACTTTGCACTTATATGAATCAATTACCGATTGATACAATTTGTTTATTGCCCACGTGTTATTTGTGCAAGGTTTTGAACACAGCAATGCTCGATAAAATCGACAGCGATGAAATTCTACTGATAGCAGAAGATGATGTCGACTGTGCTCCAGCAATGAAAAAAAAAGTGCATAAAATTTTAGAAGACAAAGATGATAAAGTGTCTGAAACAGCTGGCATTGAAAGAGTAATAGCGATTAAAATTGGCGCTAAAGTGATGATTCGACGAAACATTGACGTAACTTTGGGACTTGTCAATGGAACGATAGGCAATGTAGTTACAGTTAATCGCTCTGCTGACGGCAATCGTATTGATTCCATCAAAATAGTTATTTCGGGTAACAAAGAAATCGCAATAACGAAAGTAGATATTAAATTTGAAGTATTCCACAAATTAGTGGTACATCGAAAACAATTTCCATTGTCTCTCAGTTATGGAATAACTATACACAAAAGTCAAGGAATTACATGTAACAATGCAATGATGGATTTAGGAACGACTGTATTCAGTGATGGTCAAGCCTATGTAGGTTTGTCACGAGTAAGTAAATTGGAAGGCCTACATTTGATAAATTTCAATCCAGCATCAGTTAAAGCAAACTCGAGAGCCATTGTGGAATATAATCGACTGAGATCTATATTCAAATCTGAACTGCCACAAATCAATCGGTCCGAGAAAAAGGTTGTGAAAATGTACGATCGTCGATGGGCTATCCCTAATATCATTGATGATGTGCAGAATTATGATTGTGAGGAACCAGAAAGTATAGTTACGTGGAAAATATATGGCCTTTGCAATAACGATGCTGTTTCGTGTTACGCTAATGTAATATTACAATGTGCGTTTCATTGCGTACGTATTAGGCAACAAATACTGAAAAATAAAGCATCGAATGCATTGACTGATGCTATCTGCGCATATGGTGAACGTAAATATTGCAACATTCAAGCGGTTAGAAGATCTGTCGGAAAACGCTTCGAAGAACGAACACAACAAGATGTTTCGGAATTTTTTACGGCTCTAATGTCGACGTATTCCGACATCAATGATGTATTAGAACTCGAATTAAAGCACGTAACCTGTTGCTCGAATGTCAAATGTAATTACAATGTAACTAAGCTGGAAAGCAGTAGTTTGCTAATATTACCTATACATTCGACATTAAAAAGGAAAAAAGGTGTCACTCTACAAAGTTTGATTAATGTAGAATTTTCTAAATGGGAAACGATAAACGGCAATTGTAACGAATGTAAGGGTACCGTGTTGAAAAGGAAAACCGTAATCGAATCAACTTTATCCGTCGTAGTAATACAGCTCAATTTATATACTTTTGTAAACGGTGCTTCTAAAAAAATTATCAACAATCGGATTAACGCCGTGCCGACGAGTAATATCACGATTAATGAAAAAAAGTACAAGGTAATAAGCGCTATATTTCACGAAGGTGAAGAAATGAATCGTGGTCACTACACGTGTATGTTGAGAGCTGACACAAAATCGGAATGGTATTATTCTAATGATATGGAAGTGTTCAAGAAAAAATGGCCCAAAGGAGCACAAGGGGCATACATATTGTTCTTAGAACAGATTAAATAATGGCGCTGTATAAAGGCTGCCGTAAGCGCCGAAATGAAACATCGGCTGCTCTGGCGCTGTATAAAGGCTGCTGTAAGCGCCGAAATAAAACATCGGCTGCTCTGGCGCTGTATAAAGGCTGCCGTAAACGCTACATTAAAACATCAACTGTTCTAGCGCTGTATAAAAGTTGCCGTAAGCGCCAAAATAAAATATCGGCTGCTCTGGCGCTTTATAAAAGCTGCTGTAAGCGCTGCGTTAAAACGAGTGCAATAAGTTTCTAATTTGACCTAGGCTTCATGACATTTCAAAAAGTATCATCAAGAAAAAAATTATCAGACATAAATATGTATGTCGTGTTAAAATCGGAGAGACGAAGAAAAATATATGGTTGCGTTCTCACGAGAATGGGCGATGGAGGGGCCCATTCTTTATTTTCAATATTCATACAAGAATATAAATTCATTCTGTTGCAATTGAAATAAATGTGCAATGTATCGTTAAAAGTTATTACAATTATACAAACATTTACATATATGATTAAATAAAATATATATGTATACTATAATATAATTATATATTTTATATATGTACATATATACCATATATTTCAATTATTTTGAACTGTATTGCATAAATTGTTACTTATACAAAGTTATGTGATAAGAATCGAAAATACATATATTTGTGATACTTGAATTACTATTAATTTATACATGAATTACTATTATAGAAAGCTGCTCTATATATCTGTACTTTAAAAAGTAAGTGATATCCTAAAAAAATCATAAAAATGAAAAGGTCAGGCCATGTTCAAAAGAAGGCACTCAAAAATTTAAACGATCTAATAATAAATTATCACGAAAAGTAACTGATATATTATTCAAGGTGCCAGTTCAAAGTGAACATACGTAAAGTGTATATTATCTAAATTTAGTAATAATATATTACCATGAAAAATAACTGTGATATTTTATTCAAGGTGCAAGTTCACATTGAACATACATACATATAAGTAAAACTGATTACAATTTGATTCTAGAAAATAAGTGCGATATGTTATTCTTAGTGCACAAAATATAATAGTCGTTTATAGAGATTTGATTTGAAATTCATACTAGCCCGTACAATGAAAAATAATTGCTCGTAATTCCAGAGTACCAATTTGTTAATTACTCAGAAAAATAACATGGCGGCCTGCTCTAAAACTAATTTATTACATTTAATCAATATATACTGATAGAAACAATAAAGTTTAAATTAATATAAAATTATAAAAATAAACTCGAAAGTTAAAACAAATGAAAAAGCGAACGTTTCGATCCAATTTTTCGGATCTTCATCAGCGCAGTACACAAAGTAAATTAAAATCACAAAAGTCTAAAGTTCATGTTTAACGTATAAAAGTCTAATAAACATATTTAAACACGGTAACATCAATAAACGAAATAAAACGTCGTAAGATTAACACTAAGATGATTCTCACTAATCCATCACATTTACGTAACTGTGGGAAGCGCTTCTCTTTAGTTTTCTGACTACGAGGTTGGCAGGTTGTAACAAAACACCTTTCCCGACGCCACGGATCGGCTCGTCGGTGCCAGGATTCGGGAAGAGGGGAGACTCAGATTTGCAATAACACGCGGTTGTTCTGGCAAAAGTATAGTTTATTCGGGCTTCCTTTCAGGGGTTGACCCGTAGTTCAGTCTATCAATACATAGTATCGTATAACGGACGAAACGCGATCAGATGATACGGACGCGGACACGACTTATTACTAGAATTTACAGATAGGAATATTACGGACGAGACGCGACCAGATTATACGGACGCGGAAACGACTTCTAACTAGAATTTACAGATAAGAATATTACAGACGAGACGCGACCAGATTATACGGACGCGGACACGACTTATAACTAGAATTTCCAACGTGGACGCGCGTACGGGCGCCCTGAGAAGGGCGGACTCCGTCGAGCGCCGGTGACTTACGGACAGGACCCGATGCCCGAGAACACTCGGCCTACACGACGAGGACGCTCGTCGGCCGGGATGACTTACAGACAGGACCCGGTGACCGAGAACACTCGGCCTACACGACGAGAACGCTCGTCGGCCGGGATGACTTACGGACAGGACCCGGTGATCGAGAACACTCGGCCTACACGACGAGAACGCTCGTCGGCCGGGATGACTTACGGACAGGACCCGGTGACCGAGAACACACGGCCTACACGACGAGAACGCTCGTCGGCCGGGATGACTTACGGACAAGACCCGGCGACCGAGAACACTCGGCCTACACGACGAGAACGCTCGTCGGCCGGGATGACTTACGGACAGGACCCGGTGACCGAGAACACTCGGTCTACACGACGAGAACGCTCGTCGGCCGGGATGACTTACGGACAGGACCCGGTGACCGAGAACACTCGGCCTACACGACGAGAACGCTCGTCGGCCGGGATGACTTGGAGTGTGGGATTTGAGGAGTGATCCCTTAGTACGCTCGAGGGACCAGGACGGGATTGGTCGTGAAGCTTCGGCTGCGCCGCTCTTTATACCCGACGGGCCACCCCACTCCAAGACTCGCTTGGCGGGGGTCGAGTGACGGGTAGGGGCGAAAAGGCGGATTTCCAACGTGTTCATGTGGTGACCCCGAAAGGGGCCGTTTACATGAGCGCGGGTGGTTGGTTGGCCATGTGCAGCTAGTGACGGTTAATCGGGCCGTCACAAGGTGTTAAAATATAAAACATTAATCGCTAATCCTATAAATTAAAATAATTTTCTCATTACACCTCACTAATTATAAGATCCACAATCAAGTGCGTTATAAAAGAATAATCTAACAAATGGTATCAAAAAAAAATATGCTAATAAAAACTTACATATATTTATGATGTGACAGTATTTTAATTGTAACAGTAACAAAAGTGACGCTAGTGTAATCCTCATGTCAGTAGAACGGCTCAGAGGATACTAAAGCTCAGTTGGAAACGAAAAGTGACAAACAACTATAATCATTTTGTGTTTGTTATTTAACCTTAGAGTTTAGGTAGTCTCTCTATAGCTTCGATATAAATATCAGATAGACTTTCAGTATCAGTCTGTAGATTGAGACTATTATTTTGTCTTTTTATGTATATCATTTCTGATACTGATCTTTTCCCATAATATATTTCTTTATCTAAAATATTAATGTTCTCCCAATCAAATTCATGGTTAAAATTAACGCGGTGGTCCGTTATTACTGATTTAGTATTAGTATCTAACTATATGTGTCTTATGTTCAGAAATTCTTGTGGCCAGTCTTCTACTAGTCTGGCCAACGTAAGAAGCGTCGCAGTTTGAACAATTAATTTTATAAACAACGTTGGTATTATTCATTTTAGGAATAGTATCTTTATGTACTCGTATATATTAATTTAACTTATTGTTTGAGATGCAAAGTAAAATTTTAGTAAATTCTACAATCATCGATCAGCGTCAATAATAAAAGTCATGTTCCCTTTTTTGTATGTTTGTCAAAGCAAAAATATGTCATAAATTAGAACCTGTCATCACAAAACATTCTTTGCGTATAAACAATTAACGGTATCGCAACCGTTTTCGCCGGATACTTATCGCGTTAAAAGCATGCGCAAAATTGCCACGCGGCCTCAATCACCAATTAGAAATAGCGAGCGGCCGCGCGCGCATGGCAAAACGCGAGTCCTTTGCGCATCTTAGCGAAGCGGCCAATTATGAGCTGTGTCCTCGAGTCACCTTGAACACAATTTAAATTGCTCACAATAATTGGCGCTTCCCGAGAGGGTGGGTTTTCTTCGGGAAACCATAAAAGAGAGCTCGCACCCGAAATTCGCGCCTTATCGCTTTTCCGCCGTGAACCGCATAACGCAAACCGCATACTTGTTAAACCGCTAAAAATTCGTTGACGACCGCCGCTTATTCTTTTGATTTTGATTCTCTCCGCTGAAACTGAGTTAATTTTGTGTTAAATTTTGTGCGTGTATTTTGTCAAACAATGTACTATATTATTAATTAAAATTCTTTATACAAAAGTGACTTATCCTTTGTGCCGCGCGATCCTTTCTCACGCAGCGCGTTCGCGAACATATTTCTGGTCCTTCGAGCCGGATTACGTCGTGCCGGCATCCACAAGTTTGTGAACGTGTCTCTTGGTGCAGTCAGTGAGTTCGTAGATCGACATGGATGTGAACACTTTGATCGATTGCCAACGTGAGATCCAGGTCCGTATTTCACGCTCCGTGGAATATTTGAAAAAGCTGGGCACCACCAACATCACCGCCAGTGCCGTATCTACACGCACCAGGATCCTAGATCAACTGTGGACGAAATTCGAGGCACAGCATGATCTCATTCGCGCGGCTCTGAAAGAGAAATTTAGTGAGAGCGACTACTACAAGTCGGAGTTGCATGGAGATACTGAAAATCTTTACGTGACACAACGCAGTATCTTGGATGGCTACGCTGAACATTTCCGGAAGCCGAACGTATCTCCATCAGTCGACGTCGCATCAAAGTCTTCGCTGCCGCGCATCAAGTTGCCGCCGTTCTCTGGCGCCTACGCTGACTGGCCATCATTTCGTGATCTCTTCCTGTCCGTTGTGAGCAGCAATTCCATCTCGAACATCGAGCGCCTTCACCACCTCCGCTCATGTCTGACAGGTCAGGCTGAAAAGTTGATAAAGTCACTACCTGTCACAAGTGACAATTACGATCGCGCTTGAGCAATCTTGGACAAGCATTATGATAATAAAAGAGAGTTAATCCGCTCCAACTTTGTCACGTTTACCGCCGTGCCAAAGATGAAGGGAGATATCGCCGAGGAGCTGAGCCGCATCCACAACGCTGTCACCGCCGCCGTCAATGCACAGGAGAGTATTGGACGTCCTATCAACACGCACGGGATGGACCTGTTCAATCACCTGGTCATCGAATTGTTTGACGCACGCACTCGTCTCGAGTGGGAGTCAACCACATCAGACTCCACCGATCCACCACAGAACGAGGCACTTCTCGACTTTATTAGTCGACGGATATTGACACTCAACGCCGCACGATCGAGGAGTGGTACGAAAGGTCCCGGAGAAGCATCACGATTCGCCAAAGCGCACGTCACAAAACATTAAGGCACAGATTCACCTCAGTGTGCGCTGTGTCGTGAAAAACATACACTGATGACCTGCAAGGAATTCAAGGTCAAGACCGCGGTCGAACGGAAAACGTTTGTGGAGACCAACCAACTGTGCTTCAACTGTCTGGGCAACCACTTCTTGTCACAGTGTCAATCGAAAAAGAATTGCCTCACTTGCAACGCGCGACACCACACCATGCTGCACGGGGCATCCACGTCAACACCGTCAGCTGAGGCCACTTCACTTGCCACCACACTGGCCACCTCACGGCAATCTAAAAGCCACAAGGCCGTCCTTCTCGCAACTGCTTGCGTCAAGGTCGCTGATCGCTACGGATCACCACACGAGGTTCGAGTCTTGATTGACCAGTGCTCCGAGGTGTCCATCATCTCTAAGGCTCTGGCTCAGCGTCTTCGTCTGCCTCGAACTTCAACGGATCTGTCCATCTTTGGCATCGGAGGGACTCGCTCTGGATCGGCTCGTGGCAAGGTCACGCTGAACATCACGTCCGACGTGACCAACGCCGAGCTCCGCGTGGTTGCCTTTGTGCTGCCTCGCATCTCATCGCAACAAGGCACCGCTCAACGCGAGGATCGTAGCTGGCCTCACATCCAAGGACTCCGATTGGCCGACCCGCGTTTCCTGGATGACGACTCTGCGGAACTACTTCTTGGAGCAGAGGTCTACTCGTTGATCCTTGAGGAAGGCCTTCGCAAGGGCGGCTCACGCATGCCAATCGCCCAGCAGACTAGCTTAGGATGGATCCTGTCCGGGGGCTACGACGCAGCAGCAACCGACGGACATTGCCGCACGTTTCAGTGCACCGCCGACAACGACCTCGCTGACCTGGATTCTGAAAGCAGGAACGTGAGCCAGTAGCTGGGACCTTGCTCACCGCCGACGAAGCCAGATGCGAGGACATCTATGTGCGCACAGTCACACGCATGTCCAGCAGAAGATACGTGGTGCGGCTGCCATTTGCTTCACCGCCGACATCGCTCAGCGAGACTCGTCGACCTGCAGAGCGCCTCCTGGAAGCCATGGAGCGGAAGGGAGCCCGTGATTCTTGGTTCGGCGACCTCTATCGAGATTTCATGGACGAGTACGAAGACCTGCACCATATGAAGAAGGTTAGCACGTCTACAACAGCTTCTAGCCCCAGGTGCTACTTACCGCATCACGGGGTTCTCAAGGAGTCGAGCACGACCACGAAGCTCAGGGTTGTGTTCAACGGCTCCCAACGCACACGGTCCGGAGAGTCGCTGAACTCGCACCTCCTCACTGGAGCTAATCTCTTGCCAGCACTCGCTGACGTCTTACTCCGTTGGCGTTGGCGTCGTTACGTTTTCGTCACGGACATCGAGAAAATGTACCGACAAATTCTTGTGCATCCGGAGGATTGTCGCCTGCAAACCATCCTGTGACGCCACAACAGCTCGGACAACATCCACGAGTACGAGCTGAAGACCGTGACCTACGGACTGGCGTGCGCACCCTTCCTCGCCATCAGGACTTTTCAACAACTTGACGAAGAAACACGGTATCCACGCGGAGTCAGGGCGCTGCGACACGACTGTTATGTCGACGACGTGGTCACCGGTGCTGACAGCCTAGCGGATGCTATCGAACTTCAACAGGAACTACGGAGTCTCTGCATGGCGGGCGGATTTCCTCTAAGAAAGTGGGCTGCCAACAATCAGCAGGTGCTCACAAGAATTCCACCGGAACATCGGCTTCAACGCGGACCGCGCTCGTGGGAAGGAGAGAGCCACGCTATCCTGGATCTTCGATGGCATCCTCAAGGTGATTGGTTCTCCTTCACCATACGTCCACGTGCAATCACCGACCTCACAAAGAGACGAGTTTTGGCCGAGACAGCTCGACTATTTGATCCAATGGGCTGGCTAGCACCTGTCGTCATCCGAGCCAAAATTCTGATTCAGACTACGTGGCTTCAACGGCTGGATTGGGACTCTCCGCTGCCTGATCAGGACGCACACCGCTGGAGACAGCTGTTAAATCAACTTCCTTTGTTGGATCACATCCGTGTGGATTGTTGGCTCAACACCGGAGATGACCAGTCGCAATTGCAGCTCCATGGGTTTGCCGATGCGTCGGAGCGAGGATACGCCGTCGTAGTGTACATCCGCAACGCTGCAACAGAGAAAACATCAATCAATCTGTTGATGGCAAAATCAAAGGTCGCACCAGTCAAACAGGTGTCGTTACCTCGATTGGAACTTTGTGCCGCCGCATTACTTACCACGCTCATGCTGCACGTACGCACTACCCTCGGCTTGGCTGCTACGCCGGTGCACCTGTGGTCCGACTCTAAGGTTACCCTTCACTGGATTCGCGGACACTGCACCCGCTGGAAAACCTTTGTCGCCAACCGAGTGTCTCAGATTCAGACCCTGCTTCCAGACGCTCACTGGAGACACGTCGCCGGACAAGAAAATCCTGCAGATTGTGCCTCGCGCGGTGTTACCCCTGATGATTTACTTAATCATGAATTGTGGTGGACAGGACCTACCTGGCTGTTAGAGGACGAGGCTGCATGGCCTGGTGCAGACATCGACGTCCCAGAGGATGACCTCCCGGAGCAGCGAGTCACCAGTCTGGTAGTCAAGGCGCCAGTCACTGCCGAACCGGACCTTCTTCTACGGTTTCCGACGCTGCAACGGCTGGTGCGAGTCACTGCGTGGTGTCGTCGATGGCTCAACCCGGTGAGACGTGACGCCAGACCTGGCCGTCCATTGCATCCGGACGAGCTAGACTCCGCCTTGTTTCGATGGCTGCGAGTAGTGCAGGCGCTCCACTTTCCGACGGACGTAGCCGCGGCCTCTGCTGGACGCACTAGTCCACCGCGAAGCCACCTAGTAAAGTTGAGTCCGTTCCTCGACGGTCAAGGCGTACTGCGCGTCGGAGGACGTCTCAAAAACTCTCAACTACCGCTCGACGAGAAACATCCGATGATCATTCCTGCGGCATCCTGGCTGACTCGGCTGGTGATAGATTCCTGCCATCGACGGACACTGCACGGGGGTGTGCAGCTGACACTCGGCCTGCTCCGCCTGCGCTTCTGGGTACCTCGAGGAAGAACCGCCGTCAAGCAGCAGCTACACCGATGCGTTACCTGCACTCGATGGCGTGCTGCCACGCCACAGCCTCAGATGGGTAACCTTCCTCGGGACCGAGTAACGCCAACTCGACCGTTCTTCAGCACCGGCTTGGATTACGCGGGACCCATCCTCCTCCGGACCAGCAAGGGACGTGGACACCGTGCGCACAAGGGGTACATCGCAGTCTTCGTCTGTTTCTGGTCGAAGGCCATTCACTTGGAAGTCGTCTCAGACTACACCTCAGAGGCTTTTATCGCCGCTCTGCACCGCTTCGTCTCCCGCAGGGGTTTCTGTGCTGAGATTTACAGCGACTGCGGCACGACGTTCATCGGGGCAGATCGTACGCTGCGAAGTCTCTTCAATGCAGCGACAGCCGAAGGTCATCGTATCGTCCTTGCCGCCACCGCTCAAGGAATCCGCTGGCATTTCAACTCGCCAGCGGCCCCGCACTTTGGTGGTCTTTGGGAGGCTGCAGTAAAGTCGACCAAGTTCCACCTCCGTCGGATGATCGGCGAGACCACCTTCACATTCGAATTTCCAACGTGGACGCGCGTACGGGCGCCCTGAGAAGGGCGGACTCCGTCGAGCGCCGGTGACTTACGGACAGGACCCGATGCCCGAGAACACTCGGCCTACACGACGAGGACGCTCGTCGGCCGGGATGACTTACAGACAGGACCCGGTGACCGAGAACACTCGGCCTACACGACGAGAACGCTCGTCGGCCGGGATGACTTACGGACAGGACCCGGTGATCGAGAACACTCGGCCTACACGACGAGAACGCTCGTCGGCCGGGATGACTTACGGACAGGACCCGGTGACCGAGAACACACGGCCTACACGACGAGAACGCTCGTCGGCCGGGATGACTTACGGACAAGACCCGGCGACCGAGAACACTCGGCCTACACGACGAGAACGCTCGTCGGCCGGGATGACTTACGGACAGGACCCGGTGACCGAGAACACTCGGTCTACACGACGAGAACGCTCGTCGGCCGGGATGACTTACGGACAGGACCCGGTGACCGAGAACACTCGGCCTACACGACGAGAACGCTCGTCGGCCGGGATGACTTGGAGTGTGGGATTTGAGGAGTGATCCCTTAGTACGCTCGAGGGACCAGGACGGGATTGGTCGTGAAGCTTCGGCTGCGCCGCTCTTTATACCCGACGGGCCACCCCACTCCAAGACTCGCTTGGCGGGGGTCGAGTGACGGGTAGGGGCGAAAAGGCGGATTTCCAACGTGTTCATGTGGTGACCCCGAAAGGGGCCGTTTACATGAGCGCGGGTGGTTGGTTGGCCATGTGCAGCTAGTGACGGTTAATCGGGCCGTCACAAGGTGTTAAAATATAAAACATTAATCGCTAATCCTATAAATTAAAATAATTTTCTCATTACACCTCACTAATTATAAGATCCACAATCAAGTGCGTTATAAAAGAATAATCTAACAAATGGTATCAAAAAAAAATATGCTAATAAAAACTTACATATATTTATGATGTGACAGTATTTTAATTGAAACAGTAACAAAAGTGACGCTAGTGTAATCCTCATGTCAGTAGAACGGCTCAGAGGATACTAAAGCTCAGTTGGAAACGAAAAGTGACAAACAACTATAATCATTTTGTGTTTGTTATTTAACCTTAGAGTTTAGGTAGTCTCTCTATAGCTTCGATATAAATATCAGATAGACTTTCAGTATCAGTCTGTAGATTGAGACTATTATTTTGTCTTTTTATGTATATCATTTCTGATACTGATCTTTTCCCATAATATATTTCTTTATCTAAAATATTAATGTTCTCCCAATCAAATTCATGGTTAAAATTAACGCGGTGGTCCGTTATTACTGATTTAGTATTAGTATCTAACTATATGTGTCTTATGTTCAGAAATTCTTGTGGCCAGTCTTCTACTAGTCTGGCCAACGTAAGAAGCGTCGCAGTTTGAACAATTAATTTTATAAACAACGTTGGTATTATTCATTTTAGGAATAGTATCTTTATGTACTCGTATATATTAATTTAACTTATTGTTTGAGATGCAAAGTAAAATTTTAGTAAATTCTACAATCATCGATCAGCGTCAATAATAAAAGTCATGTTCCCTTTTTTGTATGTTTGTCAAAGCAAAAATATGTCATAAATTAGAACCTGTCATCACAAAACATTCTTTGCGTATAAACAATTAACGGTATCGCAACCGTTTTCGCCGGATACTTATCGCGTTAAAAGCATGCGCAAAATTGCCACGCGGCCTCAATCACCAATTAGAAATAGCGAGCGGCCGCGCGCGCATGGCAAAACGCGAGTCCTTTGCGCATCTTAGCGAAGCGGCCAATTATGAGCTGTGTCCTCGAGTCACCTTGAACACAATTTAAATTGCTCACAATAATTGGCGCTTCCCGAAAGGGTGGGTTTTCTTCGGGAAACCATAAAAGAGAGCTCGCACCCGAAATTCGCGCCTTATCGCTTTTCCGCCGTGAACCGCATAACGCAAACCGCATACTTGTTAAACCGCTAAAAATTCGTTGACGACCGCCGCTTATTCTTTTGATTTTGATTCTCTCCGCTGAAACTGAGTTAATTTTGTGTTAAATTTTGTGCGTGTATTTTGTCAAACAATGTACTATATTATTAATTAAAATTCTTTATACAAAAGTGACTTATCCTTTGTGCCGCGCGATCCTTTCTCACGCAACGCGTTCGCGAACATTTATTAAAACTAAAAACGGATAATTTAATATTCATGTCTCTAATAATATTTCTAAATTGTTCAGTCAAACCGGGTAAAAATGGTATAGTAAAAAAAGACGTTTGTTTATTATTATTGTCATTATTATTATTGTTAACGTTAATTGTGATATTTTTTAATTATTTGAATAAAATTACTAAACGCGTTGGTTAATAGTATTGAAGATCAAGTCAAGCGGATAACAGTTTTCTAAAAGTATGCTGACAACGGTAACGAGAATTTTATAATGAAATCGTGGATGTGATAATAAAACTGTTCTATCCACTAGACTGTACATAGTTCTCCGCTTTTGACAAAATGGATGCTGAGACAAGAAATGTAAATACCTCCCCGAGAATGTCGGCTTGTGATACCAATCAGTAATTATCGTGTTGTTTTCTAAAATTAATGTCAAATCCAAAAAGTTTATTTTATTATTATTGTCAGTTTCCAGAGTGAATTGGAGTCTATTATAGTAAGAATTAAAACTCATAAGTGTATGGTCAATTAAAGTCAATAGAACAGTCAATACAATGTCGTCAACATATCCAAAGTAAATCGGGGGTGTAAATTTTAACAATTGCAATGATTTAGGCTCAAGATCTTGTAAAACTAGATCTGCAATCACTGGTGAAAGAGGAGAACCTATGGGCGTTTCAAAAGTTTGGCGGTAGATAATGTTATTAAAAATAAAAAAGGTAGAATTTAAAACTAAGCCTATTCCATTTAAAAATTCTGATTTTGATAAATCACAATTCTTTGAAATAAATTCCCATCTAGAGGAAATACTTTCAAGCGCCAAATCAATAGGGACGTTAGTGAATAGCGAGATAACATCTAACGAGATTAATTTAAATTCACTATCAATGTGAATCTGTGACAATTTTTTCACTAGTTCAAAACCGTTGTCAACACGACTTTCAGGAATTGGGAGACACGACTTTTAACTATAATTTTGTGCAGGAAAGTCGCCAAGTTATACAGAGGAGCGTCAACCGATGACACTATTAATCTGAACGGGCAGTTTTCTTTATGGACTTTAGGCAAACCATATGCCCCAGGGAGAGTTTCATCAGTAAACAACAACAATCTGTATTCATTAGTTGAAATAAACTTAGAATTTTTCTAACGAACTAACAAGTCATAAAGACTGTTTATCAATTTTCTAGTAGGGTCTTTTTTGACTAACGTATATGTATTATTATCTTTCAACAAGTTCTCAATACTTTGTATATACTTATCTTTATCCAACGCTACCGTTATATTTCCTTTATCCGCACGTGTAAGGATAAGATTTTTATTTTCTTTTAAGAAATTTTTAGTAATGTGATTTAAATGTGAAAGCGTATTATTTGCTTCATTCGTAAGATAAGAATAAGTAGAAATAGATTTTATCACATTACTTGTTCCATTCCTTATAATTGTACGTTCTCTAACTGGTAATTTTTTAATATTATTTTCAATGTTCTTAACAAACTCAATCGTTAAATTAGTTCTGTTGTCAAAAGGTAAACTAAAATTACTCCCCAACTGTAAAAAACATTGGATATCATCGGGAATATTAATTGAAGACTTATTGATAAACCATTTATCTTTCAACTGTTTTAAATCCTGACATGTATTATTGAAAGAAGCAGGATCTATTCTAACGTACGTTATCTTATTCGAGGTATTCCGCGTTACTTCGTTATTAATAAGAGAAACATAATTAGGACATGATTGTATTGATAGCTTATGTTTTGAATCTGAATTATTATATTAATAAGTATAGTGTATCGAGTTTATGTCACGAATGTTTAGTTTTTTCTAAGTAAGAAATTAAATTTTTTATTGTATCTTTCATTTTCTTCTAAAAAATGAATATAACGGTAATAACGGACCACCGCGTTAATTTTAACCATGAATTTGATTGGGAGAACATTAATATTTTAGATAAAGAAATATATTATGGGAAAAGATCAGTATCAGAAATGATATACATAAAAAGACAAAATAATAGTCTCAATCTGCAGACTGAAAGTCTATCTGATATTTATATCGAAGCTATAGAGAGACTACCTAAACTCTAAGGTTAAATAACAAACACAAAATGATTATAGTTGTTTGTCACTTTTCGTTTCCAACTGAGCTTTAGTATCCTCTGAGCCGTTCTACTGACATGAGGATTACACTAGCGTCACTTTTGTTACTGTTACAATTAAAATACTGTCACATCATAAATATATGTAAGTTTTTATTAGCATATTTTTTTTTTGATACCATTTGTTAGATTATTCTTTTATAACGCACTTGATTGTGGATCTTATAATTAGTGAGGTGTAATGAGAAAATTATTTTAATTTATAGGATTAGCGATTAATGTTTTATATTTTAACACCTGCCAACCTCGTAGTCAGAAAACTAAAGAGGAGCGCTTCCCACAGTTACGTAAATGTGATGGATTAGTGAGAATCATCTTAGTGTTAATCTTACGACGTTTTATTTTGTTTATTGATGTTACCGCGTTTAAATATGTTTATTAGACTTTTATACGTTAAACATGAACTTTAGACTTTTGTGATTTTAATTTACTTTGTGTACTGCGCTGAAGAAGATCCGAAAAATTGGATCGAAACGTTCGCTTTTTCATTTGTTTTAACTTTCGAGTTTATTTTTATAATTTTATATTAATTTAAACTTTATTGTTTCTATCAGTATATATTGATTAAATGTAATAAATTAGTTTTTATATCAGTAATATTACTTCTGCTCTTATTCGCCTTTTATATGTGTAATACTTTATTTGAATTAAAGAGCATTTAATTTGTGTGGAATTGCGGGAATTCTCTCCCGAATGGGAGACGGCGCGCTGAACCTTGTGTAAAATAAATGTTACTGAGGTGATGAGACAGTCTTTATTCACGACCGAGGATACACTATAGGCTCACAGGCCACGTTCGGCCACGGTTTCGGTGCGAAGGCTCTTTGCAGCAAAGGCAATAAAGGCGCTGAACAGCGTACACGAAAACTCACTAATCGCGGCTATATACAATCAGTGGCGGAGTATCGCTTTTCTCCGCGTTTTATCGCGCGCACCGTACTGCCTTAGTCTACGAGGTACTTGATTGTTTTTTGACGACGAGCCCAGTCCGAAAACGAAACAATAGTAGAGGCTCGTCCCGGGGACGAGAGACCGGAACCCCCGTACGCATTCTTAACTACCAATGGTCGATTGCCAGCACGATCAATCGACTTCGTTATTGGTTCAGTGGTAGGATCACGCGATCGCCATCCGGCGGCTCGGCGTCACGTACAAGGAGCGTGATTATCAGGCGATCATTTATGTCGTTGAAACATAACGCAACATAATTAGTATATTGTTATTCTAAGAGTTTAGGAAATGTCCCTATGGATTTAACTATCAAAGATTATACAGTTGTGAATGTCATTGGAAAAATTCGAGAATATGAGGAAACTAAAATTTATGAACCAGTTATTATTTAAAACATTTTAAATTCTAAAACTCAATGTGGTAATTATATACTCTTTATTTGAAATGATATACGTATATATACATACATGAAGTTTGAATTAATATATTCCCACCAAGTTTTTTATTAATTTCACGATATAAAATCAAGTTTTTTTTATTAATTTTACAATATAATAAAAATTTTTCTTATAAAAATAAATTAATAAAAATTTATTTTTGGCAATAAAGTAACTATTTAAATTTCATTTATGCCTGATAGAATCCTTTCAATTTATACACACACACACACACACGCTTACTTATACGCACACTTATGCACACATATACATGTATATATATATATATATATATATATGTAGGCTGTAATTAAATATATAAGGGCTAAGGGCCCGTGGTTCTGGTTTCTTGCTCTTCTTAAGGGTAGGTTTTCCCTTATAGAATTGAAGGGTTGATCAGACTAACTTGTAAATATTAATTAATTTGCCGATAAATGAAACTGTTTACCATTACTTCGGGATAAATTTAAATGTTACGTAAGAAATTCGATGAAAGGGTAGTTTACTCCTTAAAACTAATTTTCTAAAAAAATCCTCAAACAGGTCAATTTTGTTTTGGATTTAAGTGTAACATATATTTTTTGGATATATTTTTTGGATAAAATTTGCAATTTTCCGAACATTTTTTACATTTCTGTTTTAAATACAAGGGTGGTTTACCCTTTAAAAATAATCGAATCGAATGGAAAATTTTTCTTTTTTTACATCTTTTGGTGATGCAACTATTTCATTTGGTTCGGGCCGAAAATACTAAATTTTTATATACAAAACAATTAATTCGACCCCAGATACCTCTAAATTAAAAGGGGTATTTCACACCCTAAATATGTTTCATTGCCGATAAAAAAAAATACGTATGTCTTATTTTTACGTCTACTATAACATATTCAAAAATTATCAAAATCGGCGATTTACATTTGGCTAGTGTTACTTGTAAGATTCTTGCTAACTGTTAACATCTATTTATTTCTTGCTTACTTCTGTCAGTTCTACATTGTTCATTAAAACAATGGTGAATATTGTCGATGGTATGCAGTAAATTTGATTTTTTGTATTAATTTATTATGCATTTATCTTTGATATGTAACATATTTTGTATATGAATTTATAATTATTTGTTGCGATAAAATGTATTAAAATTATAATTATTTTTATTTAACTTTTTATAGATTTATTTGAAAAAGGCTGCAATGACAGCCGAAACGTTGTATTTTAATTAATTATTTATAATAAATAATTGCCAGTTTTGGTCGACTTTTACCATTGAGGAAAGATTTTTATTAAAATTTTTTCATTATTTAAATTTCTTTCATTATTTTTAATTTTTATTTTATCTCCTATTTTTAAAATTTATTTTTTATTTCTTCTAAATATAAACTTTTTATAATTTATTTTGAATTTGTTTTTTTATATTATATTTCATATTTTCAACAATTTTAATCAAAAAATTGTAAAATATTTTATATTTTGATTAATATACTGTAAATAATAAGTTTTAATTTCAATAATTGTAGTGATTTTGGAGGCCTTTTTAAAATATAATTTTACTGAAGATACATTTGGTGAACGTGTATACATTTCATCAGTAGGATTTGAAAAATATAGATTTGAAATACGATGTAAAGATTGCAACATTCTTGATAAATTTAAAATAAAAACAAAATTACAAATATCAGGTATTCTTAGGGCTGACAGAATGCCTAATTTCTTGTTGATGGAGAATGTCTCAAATGTCAAAATTATACCGGGTACCATATCCAATGAAGATCTTGCGAAAGCAGCATTTCTCCCCAGAAAAAGAAAGTTCAATGATGATTCAGAAATGGTAAACTTTTTATTAAAAACAAAATAAAATAAAAATGTATACATTGGTCTAATCTATAACTTTTGAATATAATATAAAGTTTTATTTAAATAAAAATTAAACTAATTAATTTAATATTTTATTTATAGGATTAAATCAAAAGCTTTAACTTACAAAACATTATAAAATTGTTAAATTTGTAAGTATAGGAATTTTTTCAGAAATAAATATTTTTATCGGCTCTCAATATAAAGAATATAAATATGATGTTTTCTAAATCGGCCAACAAAGCCAAAGCACGAAAAATTAATTAATTAATTAATCGGAACTGTATCTCTTGGTTTGAGATCACAAAGTTCCATATATAAATTAATCTCCAAACTTACATATGGAGAAATAGGCGCGAACAATATAGGTCCAAAAAATCGCTGAAACGGGAATCGAACCCGCGTCTTTCACTTTCCGGGCGACTGCTCTTACCACTAAGCTATTTAGACCCTTTCGATCCTATATTTTTCATTTTGCCTTTTTAGTAGATGTTAGTAAGTCTCCAATAACTCGTCTAAGAGTCTTGACGTGTTGTCAAACCGACACTATGTTTGTTCTTGACATCTTAGAATTATAATTTTATTTTTAATTTTACAAATAAGTCTCGCTTCTTTTTCTTTTTATCATTTTGTAATATTGTTAGTGAAGTAATTTTGTTTTTTTAATGTATTAATCTCTGTCTATGTATATCTAGATCACTTGATAAGGACTCAAAGAAGGGTCGAAACATTGTGATTGAATAAATAATATTTGCCAGTACGGTCGAGAGAAGATTTTTACCTTTATTATTTATATTATTAATAATTGTTAAAAAAGCAGTTTAATTTTAAAGTTTAATAATATAAACAAATTAATATAGGTTTAACATGGCTTTAAAAGAAATAACAAATACCAATTTGTTTACAAAAAAAGAAATTTTGGAGGACATTATGGAAAACGATACGACTTTGTAAGTTATATTTTCTTAATGATTATGTATATTAATAATTAGTTATTATAAAAAAAATAAAAACTATAAAACTAAATTTACACACATCGCGCGCACACAGACGCATGCATACATAAACACACACGCGCGCGCGCGCGCACACACACGCACGCACGCACGCACACACACACACACACATGCACGCACGCACGCACACGCACACGCACGCACTCGCAACGCACACGCGCGCGCGCGCGCACACACACACACACACACACGTACACTTAATTTTCACATAAAACATACACATTATACATTTAAATATACATAGATGCACATACACGCAAATATACAAACGCATACGCACAAAAACACATATATATATACACATTATATATTTATTTACAATTATAGTTTTATATTAAATAATTTTAGCAATAATTTATAATTTTAAATTTTAATTATATTAGATATTTTAATTTTAATCAAACATTTTCTTATTTCAATAAAATAAATTCTTTCATTATAGTGAAATAACTGGCTACATCAGTTCAATATTTCAAATTAAATCAACCACAAGAAATGGCAAAACAACGCATCTTTTTAATTTTATTATGAGCAACAGTAAAATTATCATTTAAATTGCTGCCTGGAATGATTTAGCTTTTAAATATGCAGACATAATAACTCAAACAGAACAAGTAAGATATTTTTATACAATATTTATATAATATTAAAATAAGATTTTTTATATATTATTATTTATATAACATTACATTTTAATATAAATTTAACGTATAAGACGGGCAACAAGAGCCAAATCGCGGATGACAATGCGTTATCCTAACGAAACTAAATAATTTTCCGTTAGAATTAAATACCGGTGCACAAGGCACCAAATTTTACTTGGACACGGCCAAGATTTTAAATATGAAATAATCTCATATTTGAGATTTTAATTTCACTACCCCCTTTAACCCCCCTACGGAAAATAAATAAATGAATGCAAGAGAAAAATATAGATCCGAAAATCGCTGAATCGGGAATCGAACCCGAGACCTTTCGCTTGCCGGGCGACTGCTCTCGGGTTCGATTCCCGATTCAGCGATTTTCGGATCTATATTTTTCTCTTGCATTCATTTATTTATTTTCCGTAGGGGGGTTAAAGAGGGTATTGAAATTAAAATCTCAAATATGAGATTATTTCATATTTAAAATCTTGGCCGTGTCCAAGTAAAATTTGGTGCCTTGTGCACCGGTATTTAATTCTAACGGAAAATTATTTAGTTTCGTTAGGATAACGCATTGTCATCCGCGATTTGGCTCTTGTTGCCCGTCTTATACGTTAAATTTATATTTATATTACAGAGCCTTGTTAAAACTCTTATATTACATTTTAATATCTTCTTCTCTTCTTCCTCAGCCCATTTTCGTTCACTCCTGAACGTAGGCCTCTTCCATAATCTTCCACTGTTGTCTGTCATTGGCTGCCATTAGCCAGTTCCTCCCTGCCACTCTGCGGATATCGTCCGCCCACCGTAATTGGGGTCTCTCTATGCTTCTCTTTGTTATTCTCGGTCTCTACTGCATTATTCGCTTCGTCCATCAGCTGTTGTTTCGCCTCGCGATATGTCCCGTCCAGCGCCATTTTAACTTTGCTATTCGCTCGAGAATGTCTCTAACTCCAGTATTCTTGCGGATCTCCTCGTTTTTGATTCGATCTTATAGGCTAATCCCCAACATAGACCTTTTTATTGCTCTCTGAGCACTGTTCTCAGGCGGCCAGCACTGCTCTTTGTTATTGTAGCAGTCTCCATACCGTAGGTCATTACGGTAAGTATGCATGCCTCGAACACTTTCCTTTTAAGGTTTATCGGGATTTTTCTGTTTTTGAGAACGTGACTCAATTTACCAAAAGCTGCTCACGACAATTTCACTCTTCTGGTAATTTCTGCAGTCTGGTTTTCTTTCTTTGTTTGAGAATATGTCCCAGATACACATACTCTTTGACTACCTCCAGCGTGTAATTCTCCACTGTGATTTGAATAGGTTCTGAACTCATTACCTTTGTTTTCTGCATATTTATCTTCATTCCCCGGAAGCTTCATTGAGCTGTTCTAGCATTGTCTTGAGTTCTTCTGGGTCACTACTGATCAAGACAATATCGTCTGCATAGCGCAGGATGTTCAGGCGTTCAGTTCCATCCATGTTGATTCCCATTCCTTCCCAATTTACGCTTTTGAATATGTCTTCGAGCCCTAGTGTGAAGAATTTCGGTGAAATTGTATCTCCTTGCCGGACGCCTCTTCCGATGTGGATTTTGTCTGTGACCATGTCCTCTTCCATCCTGACCTGAAACGTAGCGTGTTCATAGATGTATTTTATGAGGTTCGAGTATCTAGAGTCTATCCTTGCTCTGTCTATAGTAGCCAGTACCGCCCAGGTTTTGATTGAATCGAATGCTTTGTGATAATCCACAAAGACAAGGTGGAGCGGGATGTTATACTCAGTGCACTTCTTTATCAATGTGTTCATTATCTGTAGATAGTCGATCGTACTGTAGCCCTTTCTGAAACTCGCTTGCTTGACTGGTTGGTAGAAATCAAGCTTATTTGTTAAGGTCTTTGTCAGAAGCTTATTAACAATGCAAGTACCTAAAGATAAACCTCCATATCTTTCAGTTTCGTCAGTGGAAAATGTGCAATTAATTGACGGCGAAAAAATGTCATTATTGCAAACCTTAAAAGGATATCATCCTATTCCATAAATTTTAACAAAATTATTTTCTTTACGAAGAGACAATTTGATTTTAAAAATACAAATATTTTACATATTTAAAGTAATAAATAACATATTTTAAATACTTTAAATATTCACAATAAGTAACATTATATATTTTAAATATTTAGCATTATTATACGTATTATTATATGTATTTAATATTTAATATTTAATATTACTATGTTTTACTTTCTCGTTCTCATTTGCAAATAATATATATATATATATATATATATATATGTATATATATATTGATAAAATGTTACAAATAAAATTCAGAAAAAGAATAAATAAATGATCTTCAATTAAATAATTATCTCCATAATTTTATCTTATTCAAATTCTGAATTTCTTTTTAACTAATATGTGACTATAAAAAGTTATTCATTATATTATATTATACCTATATTTTTCAGAGTATCAATAATACAGTTATAAAATGTAATTTCTTTCTTTACTTGAATAATGACATAATATGTTATTTCGCTATAATAAAAAAAATTATTTTATTAAAATAAAGAAATGTTTAATTAAATAAAATTAAAATATATAAATTAATAAAAATTTAAAATTATAAGTTATTGCTAAAATTATAATTTTACTATAAATATAAAATTATAAAAACTATCAATATTTGTAATATTTAAAAGACGTAGTTTTTGTATTTTACATTCTAAATTGTAGTTAAAATTATATACATATATAATAATTCTACTTAGTTATTTTAGTTGTAATTACGTATAATCAAATTAAATAAATAGTAAATAAATGTGAACAATTATGTGTGTAAAATATAATGTATTTATTGATAAAATGCTACAAATCTTTGATAAAATTCCAAAAAATATATAATTAATTTTTAATTAAATAATTATTTATCACATGCGCGTACTTACGCACGCGCACACAAACACACACAAACACATATACACACAACACACATGCACACACATGCACACACATGCACATACACATGTACGTACACACGCACACACGCACAGTATAAAATTAAAATATCTATACTGACTCAAATTTTAAGTTATAAATTATTGCTAAAATTATTGATTAAATTATGCTAAAGTCATAAAATTGTTATGAATTATAATAAAATTATAAAAAAAATGTTAATATTTTAAATATTTTTTAAATACTAAAAGATTATCATTTTCTACATTGTTTTTACGTTCTTATTTGTAGTTAAGATTATATAATATTTTATTTGTAGTTAAGATTATATAATAATTATAGTTATAGTTAATTATTTTTAATTCAAAATTGCAAGTTGTCAAACGAACATTGCATCGCTCATCGTCGCGCACTTCACGTCAACTTGCGTCGCGAGATCGATCGCGTCACCACGACCAATCACGATCGGAATAAAGCGGCAACAATGGGATCGCGATTTTCGGCAAACTTCCTGGTATCACAGAAATTTTACTGTAGAGAGAAAAACTAGAACAAAACAAAGCGCGCGCTTCGCGCGCGCCATTTATTCTGTTAATTATATATTTTTAATGACATATATACTTACTTTATGAACATAATTAACTTCTTGATACAGCTGTCAAAATTGAAATAACAATCGAAGTAAGTGTGACGAGGAAAGAAATAACATTTTGCAAAAAAGGCAGTAATAGTTTGATGGATTCAAGTATCCAATATGTATAGAAAAATATACAATAATTATATATTATATAAATAAACATATACATTATAGTAAATGTTCAAAAAAGTCAAGATGATCTTGTCCTGACTATGCCAACGTCATCCAATGTCAAAATAATAAGATCTGTAATTAGATCTTCATAAACTCTGCAACTTTTATCCAAAATACTTTTCTGTATAACTTATTATTTTCTATATTTTCCAGGGATTCTTTGTTCTCAGCATGTACACACACACACACGCACGCACACGTACACGCGCGCGCACGCACACACACACACACACACACACGCATGTATGTATGTATGCATGATTGTGTGTGTATATATATGTATATATAATATATGTATGCATGCTTATGTAAGTATATATGAATATATATATATGGTATATATATATATATATATATATATGTACCACACATATACAGGATGTTCAAAAAGTATAGAAGCACCTGAATTATTCCAAAAATATGCAAGATAAAAAAATGTTTTAAACAAAAGTTGCAGGATTTTAAATAAAGCATTATGTAACAATATCAGTATGACCTTGAACAGCGTCGTCAAGATCACGTAAAGATCACTTTAAATTTTTTAATGGAAACCTCCACTTTTTATTACATATTCTTATAGTTCAGTTTTAGAATTTTTCAAAACACAATAATAAAGTATTTTTTTTTTAGTTATTAGATCTGAAGTTTATAGAATTTTAACATAAAATACAAAATATCTAATAAAACATTCAGTTTTCGGTAATTTTACTTTAATATTTTTATGTACAGAACAATGAGACCAATTAATTGATATAAGAAAAACACAGAGTTAATTTTAAAAAAGTAAGTAATTTGCAATATATTTTTTTTTATATGAATGAAAAAATATTTTGTTATAGTGTTTTGAAAAGTTCTCGAGCGAAGCTACAAAAATATGGAAATGCAGAGAAAGTTACATTAAATATACCGGGTTTTTCAGGAAGAATAATTAACATTCTAGAACATAATAAATACAGATTATTTTAAGTTTATATAAGCATGTATTTTGTTCTGGACGCGGTTATAAAAATACAACGTGATCAGTTTTAAGAACGAATGAATTTATTTAAAAATAGCAAATTTTATGTTTACAGTTATATTATACATATAAAACAATTAAATTTTATAATTTTGAATAATTAATAGTAACATTTTGAAATTCTTCTCTCTTTATTCTTGTTTGCTTTTTTTCTTGATCTGACACTAAAAGATATTCTAATAAATAAATAAATAAACATATATGCACATATATGCACATATAAAATGTAATTATTGTATAATATATATGCAATTTTATATATAGTATTATGTATATAGTTATATTATATATTATATATAAAGTGTTTCAGAAAGAATGATTAGCATTCTAATGTATAGAAATATGAGATTGTATACCTTATTTTAAGCAATAAAGTTTATATAAACATGTGTTTCATTTGTGAACGTGGTTATAAAACTACAACGTGTTCAGTTTTAAGAACAAATACATTTTTTTAACTTAATAGAAGCAAATTTTATGAAACAATTACATTAAATTTTAAGTTTACAATTTTAAATAATTAATTTATATTAATATTAATTAGTAAACAATAATTTAAATTAATTAACAATAAATTTGGCATGAGTGTAAACATAAAACATTTTAATTACACCAGAAACAAAAAATTTCAAATTAACGCAAAACTTATTAAATGTGACCTAATGTTTACATTTGTATTTGGATAGTAACAGAAAACGACAAAAATTAAATAAAAAAAATTAATTAATTAATTAATTAATTAATTAATTATTGTTTCATAGTATTTATTTCTCCTAAATTAATAAATGTGTTTGATCTTTAAAATTGAACACATTGTATCTTTAAAACCGTCCAAAATAAAATGTTTGTATGAATTTTGCTTAACATAATTCATACAATCATGTTCTAGAATATAACCATAGAATATTGATCATTCCTTGAAACATCTTGTATATGTATATAGGATGTTCCACCAAAAATAGCTATTCTCTTTTATTTTTTAAACTAAAAGAGATAGACTATAATATACATATCAAATTAAATGGTCTAATCTGAATTCTATTGTAAGCATACCTAAGTAAGAAACAAATATATAAAAAATGTTTAAAACTTATTTCAAAGATATTTTTAAAATGTTAAAATAATTGGTTAAGTCCCTTTTTATATAAGTCACATTTTAAAAAAACGTTTACTTTAATGTTAATTCAATATAAATATTTATTTAACATTTATTAAATATTTAATTAAGACATTTCTATCAGGCTCTCAATATTAAATATAATACATATGATAGAAAGGCTGTAAGAGCCGAACGCGGATGTTGCTGCGTGTATTCCGACGAAAATTAATTTTTCATCGGAAATAAATAATTATATGCACAAGGCACGAATTTTACTTGGTCACTGCCAAGACTTAAATATATGGAATAATCTCATCTTTGAGATTTAATTCTATTGAATCCCCTCTGACCCCCCTTAAAGACATAAATGCGAGAAAAATATAGATCCGAAAGTGGCTGAATCGGGAATCGAACCCGAAAACCTTATATTTAAGAGAATCTAAATATTTAATATTTTATTATTAAAATATTAATAAAATAAATGTTTATTTAACGTTTATTACATATTTATTTTATTAATATTTTTAAAAAATATAAAAATTTATTAATATTTTTAAAAAATATAAAAATATATAAAATATTTAATAAACGTAAAATTAATATTTATAATACATTAACATATAAAAGTAAACTTTTTTTAATGAATAAAAAAGGACTTAACCAATTATTTTAACATTTTTTAAATAGCTTTTAAAATGAGTTTTAAACATTTTTTATACATTTATTTGTTACTTCGTAGTGGTTGCTTACTGAAGCTGTTTATGTAAACAAATGGAGAAGTTTGCACTCTCTGTTTCTCTCTACGCAGATATAAGGTGAATCAAAAATATTGTTTTCAAAATTTGTGAGTTTGTTCCTTTTTATGCAAGAATACACAAATTTTTTAAACATATTTTTGACTCACCTTGTACACATACACACTTTTAATGATGATATAATTTTTACCTTGTTGTGATGAATTTTCTTCAAATTTCTTTTTCTTTAACGTGCGATTAACATTTATTATAGTAGTCAAAGACATTCGCTCTTCTAATTTCTTAATGTCTTTTAGACTTTGTACTGAAAAGTACGGTGGATCAACTGTAAATAATTATTACACAGTTATATATAAAAATAAAATATATATGTATAATTTAGAAAAAGAATAAAGGTATTAACATATAATCATAAAAAAATTGCTGTGAAATGTGTGTGTATACGAAGGAAAGGGAACAAGGAAATCATTTTAAACAATTACTTAAATATTTAATAATGTTATTGAATTTAAAATTTGTTAATTTAATGTTGTTTGAAAATTTGTAAGTTCAAAAAATAAATGAATTTATCGATAATTCTTTAATTTAGTTGATAATCGAAGATATAAATTTATTGACATTTTTGATTTACAAAAACATTTTTAAGAAGCCCTTAAATTTATTATTATATTTTTTTGAAACACCACCCACACAACACATGTACGTCCTTTGGACGTCCAATATATGTCCTCACATGTCCCCCATTCGTGGGACGTCCAAAGTACGTTATTCGGACGTCCGATATATGTCCTCACATGTCCCCATTTGTGGGACGTCCAAAGTACGTTAGTCGGACGTCCTGTTAAAATTTCAACTGCGATGGACAGTTGTAGGACTTTAAAAAAACATATTCCGGACATCTTACAATATATCGAGTATATGTATACCCTGTAGTTGAAAACTTAATTTTTATCGATAACATTCGTTTAATACATATAAATTTTGGTTGTGTCTTTTTATATCCAAAATAAGACGTTTATTTTATGTCCTGTAGACATCCTCCGTTTAGTTCTGTGAGGACGTCTGAGCTGAAGATTCTAATTCTATTATTATTATTAATTATAATTTTCTTACAATAATTTTTATTTTTTACAATTTTTTTTAGAGTGACTTTTAATCCTGATAATTTTAGGCGCTAGTGCGCAATGCGCTGCGCATGTCCTGGTCGGCCGGGTTTTCACGTGTCACAACATGTTTCGTGCTCGTGCTCTCGTGTGCCGCTCGTATCTCTCATATCTCGTGTTATTGAACAAAGAGATATTTATTGCAGAGAATATATAGAAAAGTCTTAGTAAAAATATCAATAATACCGGATTCTGTGTAAGTCAGTGACGCACCGCCAAAATACTACTGAATGACAACAATCATAACCTCAGATTTTACAGTTTGTGTTGATTAAAAACTTTCTATGATAAAATTTTCACAGATGTAAAAATTGAACTATATAACGTACTCTAGAATTCTGAAAACAGTAATGCATGGGTTATTTTCATATTTTACTACTCTAGAAATGATAAAGGAATTTAAATTGACAAAAAACACTGAAAGTTTATAAAAATTTACACATAATTGTATACGTTAACTTTGAACACTTTAATTGGAGTTTTTATTTTAATTTTTTTTATACTAAGTAAACTGCGTGAACATATAAAAAATAGCACGTCAGTAATATATTATTTTGTTTTTGTTACACTAACATAAATTTTATAAATAAACATATTGATAATTTTGATGAGCTACTGGTTATAATGCTGAAAGTAGTATACTTAAGATAATATTGCAAAAATTATATACATGTATTTTATTGATTTAAATAAATTCTAACTATCTAAATATATAATATGGTCTTAATAGTTTTCAATGAGCATTATTGAAACATTTGTTGCGTTCAGCAGAAAAAGCAGCTCATGCGGCGACTGTTGATTCTTTAATGTGATTATTTCCTTTAGTTCTTCGTTGGATCTAAACATAGAAACTAATCACATTAAAGAATTAATAAGCACTCATTGGCCGGTATTCATAGTCAGATCTTATATTTAAGATCGTCTTAAGATCTCGTTTAACCAATCAAATAGCCGTATAACGTCATTTGATTGGTTGAACGAGATCTTAAGACGATCTTAAATATAAGATCTGACTATGAATACTGGCCATTGTGCTCTTTTTCTGTTGAATGCAGTCATTATATCCACATAATTACATACTTTGGATGTCCGTAGTAAGCACTAAGGATATCCGCTGGACGTCCCATTTATAGCCTATGGATGTTGTTAGGCGGAACATAGGACATCCTTAATACATCCACAGGATGTACACGGGACGTCCATCGGATGTCCTTGGTGCTCGCTTCGGACATCCAAATTATGTTGTAATTACGTCCATGTGTTGTGTGGGCATGATTACAAAATCAAAATATCAAAGCAGGAAAGTTTAAAATTAATGAAATTGAAATTAATAATAATAATAAATATTTAAACATTTCTTACTTGCATATTGCATCTCGCCAATTACTTTAATTTTATCTCCTTTCATAAGTTCATAATCGTTTTCTTCAAAATTTGTAATATGTACTTCTAATTTAAAGTACCCATCAGTGATGGATCCACATCCAATTTTCTTATTCAAATTAGTTTTATAAATTGGCCCAAAATTGGACTTTATATAGCCCTCTAATGCTAAAAAAGAAAAAATATATAAACATATATAAATATATAAATATATAAACATATAAATATATAAACATATAAATATATAAACATATAAATATATAAACATATATACAGAGTGAGTCTAATAGAAAATTTATTACGTTCTTCTCAAAAAGAAAAGGTTAAAGATAAAGGAAGATATAAAGAATAATATATATTATCAAAATTATAGGTTTAAAAATATCTATTTACAAATCTTATTACTTTGACCTTAAATGGTGTTGCCAAGGTCAAGACAAAAACTTGAATTTTTTAAATAGAATCACCATACTTTTTTTATACAAATCGATTTCTATAATATTCTGTATAAAAAGTTATAAGAGTAAAAAAATCAAAATGTGAATAGTTTACGAGATATTTCATATTTTAATTTGACATAATCTTACATAAATTATGAAATATATATCTTGTAAAATATTCATTTTTCAATAATCTTGTTCTAATACTTTTATGTACAAAATGGCTTCTAGTTCAAAATTACATATTTTTTCTTAAAAACAATTATGTATTTTCTCTAGACTAATCGATTTTTCTCATTATTTTATTCATAAAAATATTAAGATAAGATTATCAAAAAATGAATATTTTAAGAGAAATTTCACAGTTCATGTAAGATTATGTAAAATTAAAATATAAAATATTTTATAATCTATATATTCACTTTTTAATCATCCTACTCTTTTATAACTTCTTATACAGAATATTACAAGGAATCAATTTATAAAATATTAAAAATATATGATGATCTTATTTTAAAAATTCAAGATGTTTTTACTTTGACCTTGGCAACGTCATCCAAGATCAAAGTGATAAGATTTGTAAATCGATATTTTAAACCCTAATTTTGAAAATAGATATTTTCTATATCTTCCCCTATCTCTAATCGTTTTTGAAAAAAACGTGATGGACTTTTTATCAGACTTATCCTGTATATGTATATATTCAGGATGTTTGATTTAATCGATCTACACCAATATTTCGAAAAATATAGAAAATACGAAAAAAATGTTTTATACAAAAGTTTTATGACTTTGAGGGGGACAGACAGGATATCATTGATTTGATCTTGCATAATCGTTTGAATCTTACGTAAAGGTTACTTTTAATTTCTTAAATGGAAACCCTTATTTTTTAATGCATATTCTTGTAGTTGCTTATTTCGAGAGCTTTCCAAAACACTATAATAAAATACTTTCCTCTTAAGTACTTTTTGAGATATAAAGCTTAAAGTTTACAATTTTTTAACATAAAACATAAAATATATCTTGTAAAATATTCAGTTTTCCGTAATCTTACTTTAATACTTTTATGCACGGAATAATGAGACCAATTAATTGATATAAAGAAAACAAATAAGTATTTAAAAAAAATGTAAGTAATTTGCCACTGCAGCTGCACACTTTTTTTTAATGCAACTATGTATTTTTTTACACTAATTGATTGGTTTCATTATTCTATGCATAAAAGTATTAAAGTAAAATTGCTGAAAACTGAATGTTTCACAAGATATTTTGTATTTTATGTAACTCAAGAAATATTTAAGAAAAAAATATTTTATTATATTGTTTTGGAAAGCTTTCGAGATAAGCTACAAGAATAAGTATTCAAAAATAAGAGCTTCCATTTAAAAAATAGAAGTTGATCTTCATGTGACCTTCAAACAATTATCCAAAATCAAACTAATGATACCATTTTTCGTTTCCCTTGTAGTTATAAAACTTTGGTATAAAACATTTTTTTTGTATTTTCAATATTTTTCGAAATATTAAATAGTATTATGAGAAATGAATAAAAATAAAAAGAATAATAATAAACAATTCATGAATATGAGAAGGCATAAGATTGAATTGTAATTTACCGATTCTTGATGATGTATTCATTACATCACAAAACTCCACAAGCTCCGGTTCGATTAAATTGGTTTGTTCCATATTATATTTCCCCAAATTGAAGATTGTTGTATTACTCTGGATCTGTAGCTCGTAGGGCACATTGCCGTTATTATATCGTGAAATTTTAGGAGTACGAGCCTGCACTCCGTCTAAATGAATAATCTATAATATAAATTTTATATTAATTAAAAATATACAAATAATTAACTTATTGAATTAAAATTAAATTTGAAAAATTTCTTAAATAAATAACATACGTATATATATATATATATATATATATATATATGTATATGTATTTATTTATTTTTATGTTCCTTTTGTATGTTTCTTTCGTAAAAAATTCAAAAATTTATATTATTTAAAAAATTCAAAATTTTATGAAAAATGATCACCGATCTTCATTAAATTTAATAGCAACCATTCTTTATTCTTTAATGATACTCTATTCAAGTAAAAGAATTTACCTCGATATGTCAAAATTTATAGAAGTTAGAACAATCACAAACATTTATCGAAAAATTAAAATTGCATTAAAATTTAAAATACTATATAAATTTTTATAAAAATGGTAATAAATAAAAGTATTGTACTATTTTACATGTATGCCAAAGTGGAGTGCCGTAGCTCAAACAATTCTTGAAACGTTTAAATTTTCGGAAAAGTGAGTCGGCAGACATATATACATTATACATACATACATACACATAGATATTTTTTAATGTGATTTTTTGATGGTTTGGAAAATTCTGAACACATTATAATATAATATGTAATTAAGTTTTATATAAAAGTATTATTATACTTACCGCGTATCATTCGAAGTTTGCACTCTTAAAAATTCTTCTTTGTAATTATTTTCTCTTATTTTATTTTTGCATTGCACTGTCAATATAACCTTCGCGATGTCAAATGACAAATAGTACTTAAATAACACGAAGCATGTAACACCGTAAAAACCAATCAGAGCGACGGAAAAGAGGCAACAATACACTTCGAGACTTTCGAGAGGCCTTCGATACATTCGAGAATCGACTTAACATGCCTTTTTTAAAGAAGGATAAACGACTGTTAAACTGACACAATACAAACTGTCGACATAATCGTAACCTGTATCGCTTCGAATCGACCGCCAATCACGTACACGGAAAAGCGGCAATAATACGTGCGATACATATCGATTTCGAGCACTTCATGGTACACATGACTTTTTTTATAGTAGACTAGCACGCAGCGCGCGCTAACGCGCGCGCCATCTTTAAATAATAATTAATTAATTAACTAAATATTTAATTTATTAACTAAATGAATTACAATCTATTTCTTATTATTACTTAAATAATATAATAAAACGATAAAAAAATAATTATTATATAAAAATAAATTTTATTAAATTTAATTTAATCAATTTTTATTTTCAATGTCATTTTTTGATATCATTATAATATAATCATGTATCACTCATTCGTTTGTTATTTTATTAATCAAGTATTTCTTTGTAAACATAGTTTTTAATTTTTGTAGATAGATTATCATCCCTTAAATGAACTTTCAACGAATCCCAAGAACGAACTCGTGAAAATGCGACATATAGTTGTCCGTGATTAAAAATATCTTTTCGAAGATCTATTGCAATCTTATCGAAAGTTTGCCCTTGTGATTTATTTATTGTCATAGCGAATGCCAATTTTACTGGAAATTGTCTTCTTTTGAAAGTAAACGGATATATATTTTCACAATATAAAGTAATACGATTAAGAAAAACTATTTCTCCAGTTTTATTATCTGTTAAAATTTCACAGCGTAATAAGTTATTATTTAAATCTAGAATCAGTAATCTGGTACCATTGCATAAACCTTCGCTCATGCTAAGATTTCTAATAAGCATGACAATAGTGTATTTTCTTAAGCGTAATTCATGAGGTGGAAGACACGTTGGATTTAAAGAGTTGAGATATTCTATCGGAATTGTTTCATATATATCTTGATTATCTCCAGTTTCAAAAGTATCTATACTTGTATAAACTCTTTCTGTCGTTTCATCCAATAAACTTACTACTTTTTCATTTATTTCATTAACATCGACATTTCTTGGAGATAATATAACGTAATTAGCCATAGTTTTATATTTTTTACATTTTATAATGTCTCCGTACATGTCTTTAACCATATCCGAATTTGCGTTTGCTATACATTTTTCTGGAATATGAATATTATCTAAATGATCATTTAAAGAACCATTACCTAAATTTAGTAAAAATTGTGCAAATTCTTTTTCCTGTGGTAAAGTTCTCATATTTTGTGTCAATGAAAATATTTTAAAATACTTCCATAGAATACTAAATTTTATTGATAAATTTATAATTTCACAACGCGTAGCTCTTTCTTTTACAGGTAATAATTGTCTAAAATCTCCACCAAGAAGAACGATTTTACCACCAAAATGTAAATCATTTTGCATTATGTCGCGTAATGTTCGATCCATTATTTCTAATACATAGCGTGGTGCCATAGGAGCTTCGTCTATAATAAAAACATCTACAAGTTTTAAATTTTCAGCCTCTTTAGATTGAACTTTAATGTTTGATGTAGAATCAGCGAAAAGAGGTACAGGTAATCCAAAAACTTTGTGTATTGTTTTCCCATTTGGAAGTAATGTTGCAGCAATACCGGTAAACGCCATCGTATTAATTATTTTTCCTCTACTTTTAAGTAGATAATACAAGGTTGTATAAATGAAAGTTTTACCAGATCCACCTGGACCATCAATATAAAAACAGTTATCATTATTGTTACTTGTTGCTATTAAAATAGCATCAACAATTTCTTTTTGTTCTGTATTTAATTGTTCATATTGTCGCATACCTATCGATGTATCTTCTTCAATTTGTTCTTCGTCGTTTATTTCGTGTTCTTCTATTTCTTGTTCAATTTCAGGAAAATTAGCAATATTTGATCCTTCCTTTTGAAGTAAATTAATAATATAATTATAAACTTTCTTTATTCCTATTGTAGGTCCAAATTGTCTTGTATAATCTTCCGACATATCTTTTTTAAACTCATCCCACAACTTTTTTGGATGAACTGGTTGACAATGAATCAAAATTCGTACGAATAAATTACGAAGTCGTCTTGGCATCATCCAAACTTTTGCTTCATTCATTGCACGATACCATTCTTCATCATCTTCTATGAGTCCTAATGCTAAACATGCAGCAGTAAAAGTTTGATGTATCTCGTTATTAACTGTTTTTAATTCTTGAAAACTTGTAGCTCCTTTAACATGTAGTAAAAGTATACGTAAATGAAACAATTCTATTTGAGATGGGCTAACGGAATACATACGACCAATACAATTGAAATATCTTTGACGTTTCACCCAACGATTAATAGTTCTGCCGTTAATTATAACTTTTTTAAATACATAATGAGATGGAATATCACTATATAAATATTGTTTTGCTTCCTCATCTCGAGCATTTAACTGAAAATAATCTAATAACATTGTTACTCGTTCTACAGCAAATCTTATCGCATCATTATTAATATTATCATCTATTATAACATTATGTTCATTTGGTAAATGAACCGGTAAACGAAATATAGCGTGACTTTTTTCTTGCAAAGGTTTGCTTAAGATACGCCAACATGCTTCCACGGGCCCGACATATCGAGCTTCGATAAAATCTTGGATTTCATCATGGTTTATTGTTTTATCTATATTTTCTCCAATAACTACAGATGCAGCATCATGGCCTTTATAAATATATTTATATAAATATTTCACAGATTGTATACTTGATACTATTTCAACATTAATATGACTATTAAATAAAAGTAAGAGCGTTGGATTAAATGGAACAACGTATCGATTATCAACAACATATCGTCTAGGTCTTTCGTACAGCAATCCATTATTTCTTCGACGATATTGTGGATAACCATCTTCATCCATAGTTGTTTCAGGTCGAAATGGTTTTGGAAAATGTTTCGAACATTTATCATTTATCAAACACCAATTTCCACATGGCCCATGAATCATATGTTTCATTACAACATTATGTAAACTTTCATTTTCATTAGGATCAGGAATTTCTGCAGAAATAAATTTATCAACTATTTCAGAATTTGATATCTTACAATTCTGTTTTAATGTAATCAATAAATGTATATGTGGTAATCCACGTTTTTGAAATTCTATTACATAAACGTATGCTAAAACTTCACCAAAAAATTTTTGTCTAACGATAACATCGATTAAATAATTTTTTTTTATATTAAATACCCGAGCACATATATCTGGCCTATCTGCAGGTTGTTGATTTGGAAGTAAATTTTCTTTAATTTCGCGCCAATTTGGATTACAAGTCATAGTAATAAAGATATCCGGTTTTCCATATTTCCGAACAATAGCCATCGCATCTTGATAATGTTGCAACATATTACGCGGTGAACCCACAAATGTCGATGGAAGTATAATCATTTTTCCAATGTGAGCATCGTTATTATTGGCGGTATTTGCTAAATAATCAATTAATCCTTGATAAGTTTCAGCTCGCAATTGTTTTTGATTCTGTTTACAATAATTAATTCGGTCTTTTTCAATTTTTATATAACTATCTACCAGCCATTGCTGAAATAACCGTCTTCCCATAATGAAAACATTAAAATTATCACGTATAGCTATTCGATATTTTACGTATGCAGCTCTACTTACTCGTTTATTACTATCTTTACGTTGTAAATTATCGTGCCAACCTTGACTACCGTATGGGTAATACAATGGATAAATCCATGGTTCTACATTTGGATCCATTGTACTAACTTGTTTTAATGTTTTAGTATTTTTATTATAAATTGTTACATAGGTTTCAGGAATTTCACCATCTGCTGTAGTAGAAAAAACAGCTGCAACTTCATTTATCTTTTGTACATTGTATCGGCCACGATCGATGCCCTTTTTAGTTAAAAATCCTAATTGTAATTCACGTATATTGTTATCAGATGTTTGCTGTTGCATTTGAATTTCTTCATGCATCATTCGATACGATTGTGCAAAAATATTATTTGTACGCATTATATTATCTATTGATTGTAAAATTTCTTTATCAAGATTTGAATTTCGATGTAAACGACATTCTGTCGCTTCATTATTATCTACGATAAAAAGTTGACCATAATTTGGCATTTCGTTAGGTAAAGGATACAATGCAGTATTAATTTGATAATAAATTTGTCCTTGAATTTTAAAACAATAAGGTCCACGTCTTTGCGCACTGAAATCTGATAGGTTTGCATTAAACGATGCGAATGAAAATGTGTTATTGTAACCACGAATACGATTATAAAAATGGTTTGATTTTGGATGATTTCCAGTAAATAATTCATAAAGTTCATATGGAGGTTGAGGTAAAGAATTTAATTCAACAGTCCCATGGCTGCAACAATCGTTAAATGAATTACCTTTATTAGCTATTTTTTCAGAATTAAAATGTTTTGCACCGCAATGATCGCAATATATATTCATTTCTCCTATATAATGTTCTACAATATTTTCTAATTGAATAATATGAGGCATATTAATGTTCGTGTATCCTTTTTTTAAAGCTCGATTTTTTTCATTCCAACTGTTTTGTTTACTTATATTAATTATATTAGTAGACATTGCTTTTGATTTTTCTACTCTATTATCTATTATAATATTTTGTAATGGTACTTTCTGTGAATTAATACAATTTTCAATCCTATTATCATTTATTAATATATTTGATGTGCTAGGTATTGAAAAAATAGCATTGCTATTTAATGGAGTTTCTATATTTAAGTTATAAACATTTCTAGTTAATAAATTCATATTATTTCTAGTTATATTAATACTTTTATTAATATTAAATAATTCTATACCATCATTTATTGCATTTACTTCATTATTATTTTTTATTACATTAATAACATTTGTAATAGTTGATGGATTTGCTTGAGATGTACTTGCTTGAGTGATATCTATTTCATTTACTGAATATATTATTACATTTTTTTTAGATATTTGCTTTCCTTCTCGTCTTTTAGCTTGCTGTTCTGCCCTTTTTTCTCGTTTATTACGTTGATATTCTTCTTCTTCTTCAATTGATCGAACAATTTTTCTTTTAGGCATAATTATTATTTAAATAATTTCAATTAAAAATATATAAAAATAATAATAAATTTTTTTTTATTTTTTTAATTTAATATTTATTTAATTTAATAATTTAATAATTCAATTGAAAATAATTTTAATTCAACAATTTAATAAAAAATAATTTTAATTCAATAATTTAGATCAAAGTCAATTTTAATTCAATGCTAAATATAATTCAAGTTGAAGTCAATTTCAATATAAGTCAAAGTCAATTTTAATCAAAATTAATGCTAATTTCAATTCAAGTCAAAGCCAATTTCAATTCAAGTCAATGCAAATTTCAATTCAAGTCAAAGTCAATTTCAATCAAAGTCAAAGCCAATTTTAATCTAAGTCAAAGCCAATTTCAATCAAAGTCAAAGTCAATTTTAATCCAATTCAAAACAAATTTCAATCCAATTCAAAGCCAATTTCAATTAAAGTCAAAGCCAATTTCAATCCAATTCAAAGTCAATTTTAATCCAAGATGAAGTCAATTTCAATCCAAATTAATGCCAATTTTAATCCAAGTCAACAATTTCAATCCAATTCAAAGCCAATTTCAATCCAAGTCAAGATTAATTTCAATACAAGTCAAGGTCAATTTCAAAAAGTAAAATAAAATCAATTTCAATCAAGTAAAAATCAATTTCAATTTATTCAAATTAAGGTTAATTTTAATTAAATAATTAAATAATTAAATAATTGAATAAATAAAAATAAAATTTAATTTAATATTATGTCTAGCTTATTTTCCATTTAGTTTATGATCCCGTTGAATTGCTAAAAAAGAAAATATTAAATATTAATATAATTATGTTATTAGTAAATTTTTATTGTTTATAATTCAGAAATTAATGCAATCTTAACATTTTTGTAGAAAATCGTATTAGAAAATCTTTTATTAAATATACACATTAATATTAATAAATATTTTTGTAATATATGTATACCTTTCTTTCTATTATTTCTTCTTTTCTTTTTTTTTCTTTTTTTTATATCTTTTTTGCTTTTTATTCCTATTTTTTTGTCGTCTTTTTACTTTGTATTGAATAAAATTTTCTTCTTTCTCTTTCTTTCTTTGTCTTCTTTAATTTTGAAACTTTAAGCATAAAATATATATAAATATATAAACATATACAAAAAAGTAAATTTATTAATACATATAAATATAACTCGTAATATTAAAAGGCTATGGAGCCGTACGCGGATGTTGGACTTTTCGTTGGAATCGACGCACCAACATCCGCGTACGGCTCCATAGCCTTTATATTACGAGTTATATTTAATATTAGGACTCCTAATATAGGAGCCTTAAAAATTTGTATTATTAATATAAATTTAAATGTTTACTTAATTAAATAAATACCTTATTTTTTATCATTTTCTCTTCTTTTCTTCTTCTTTTCTTTCTTATATATTTATATTGTTTCTTTTTTTGTTTTTTAGCGTCTTATTCGCACTTTCAATTAAATAAATTATGTTTTTTTCAATTCTTTGTTTTCTTTAACTTTGAAATCTTAAGCAGAGGATATATAGCATATTTAAACATTGTATAAAAGAATAAAGTAATTACGAAAGAGATAAGGGACTGTAAATATTTGTATCTTATTATTTGTATTTTTTTATTTTGTATTTGTATTTGTATATTTTGGTGCGCAAAACATAAATTTATAAATTAAAATTGTCGCTCTCAATTGAAAAAAAATTATTATAAATACTAAAGCTAATAGTTGTGTGGTTAGAATATTTGTCATCTTAATATAGGTTTAGACACACAATTCAATATACTAACTATCCTCTGCTTTAAAAATCTTACATTATTATATTCTTTGATAAAAATGCAGTTATGATTGTGTATATATGTGTATGTGTGTGTGAATATATTGTAAGAGATATTAAATTAAATGGTTAAAAAAAATAAAAGAATTTATGCTTTATTTTAAAGCAGAGAATAATTGATACATTGAAATGTAATTAATAACTTTTTTATTAATTGAAAGCAGCAATTTTATCTTGTAGATTCGTGTTTTACGCACCAAAATACACAAAATTGTGAAATTTTAATCAAATCGATGAGAAAACCTCTCTCCTTCATAATTACCAAGAGTAACAGATATATGTTTTATTATTTTTATTATATATTGTTATTATATATATATACCTTTTGTTCCTTCTTCTCTTCTTTTCCTCTTTTTGATATATTTTTATATTCTTTCTCTTTCTATCTTTGTTTTTTGATATCTTTTTCTATTTTGAAACTGCATAAAATACATAATACAAAAATATTAGGTTGTTCGGAAAGTTCGTTTCAAGTTTTATATATTTGAGCGCGGTGAAACGGACTTGTGCAAAGTATCGGCGGGTTCTCTAATGATTACTCGAGGATTTTTGTGCACAAGATCTTTAAGAAGCGTTTCATCAATCTTATAAGATCGACCAGAGCAAGCTTGATTTTCTATATTAAAATCGCCAATTTCGACTCTTCGATATCAGTTGCGAATTATGTGAATGACACAGGCACTCTACACATATAAAGAGAACCTGAATGAGATGTTTTCTATATATGTATAGAATGTCTGCGTCATTCAGACAGTTCGCAACTTGTATCGAAGAGTCGAAGTTGGTGATTTTAATATAGAAGATCAAGCTTGCTCTGGTCGATCTCATGAGATTAATGAAACGCTTCTTAAAGATCTCGTGCACAAAAATCCTCGAGAAACCATTAGAGAACTCGCCAACACTTTGCACAAGCTGTTTCCACCGCGCTCAAATTTATATAGAAAATTTGAAGTTAAAATTGTCGCTCTCAATTGGAAAAAAATATTATAAATACTAAAGCTAATAGTTGTGTAGTTAGAATATTTATTATATTAATATAGATTTAGACACACAATTCAACATACCAACTATTCTCTGCTTTAAAAAAACTTACATTATTATTTTCTTTGATAAATATGCAGTTTTATTGTGTGATTATGTGTGTGTGTGTGAACTATATTGTAATATATTGAATTTAATGGTTAAAAAAAAATAATTTATGCTTTTTTTTAGAGTAGAGAATAATTGGTACACTGAAAAGTAATTAATAACTTTTTTATTAATTGAAAGCAGTAATTTTAACTTGTAGATTCGTGTTTTACGCACTATTTATAAAATAATTAAAATGCACAAAATTGCGAAATTTCAATGAAATCGATAAGGAAGCCTCTCTTCTTCATAATTACCAAGAGTAAACAAATATATTTTAAATATTTTCGTTATATATATATATACCTCTTATTCTTTATTGTTCCTTCTTCTCTTCTTTTTTTTCAATATATTTCTATATTTTTCTCTTTCTCTCTTTGTTTTTTAATATCTTCTTACTTTTTCTAATAAAATTTTATACTTATTTTTTTCTTTAATTATATTTTCTTTATAGACATAATATTGTGAAAACTTTTGTGAAATATTATGATATATGTATGAAGTAAGTCATGAACAAGACACACGAGATGACCTTAGAACAAATAAATTTATAGAAAGGAAATAGTATATATTTTTCTAAAAAAAAATTATTCAAAAAATAATTGTACAAAAGAAAAAGTATAGTAATGCCTATTCATCTATATAAATATGCGTTAACTTGGTAGATATGAATAATAGTTCAAAATTTCTTGGTTAAAATAGATAATTGTTTTCATATTTTCGAATAAAGTAGGTATAATTAATCTGAGATCATAAATATAGAAATATTCCTATGTCTATGTCTAAGATCGATTAATAATATATTTCACCAATCATAATCCTTTATTCTTCAGAGAAATGGTTGTGATTGGCCATATTTCAGATAGTTTTAAAACAAAGCGGATCCATTGTTTCAAATAAATGATTTATTTAAACTTATTCAACTAAATATTAGTTGAATTTAAATAATCTTTTTTTCAGTGTGTAATACAATGTATTTTATGAAATAAAATTAAATTTTATGAGAATGTTTTCGTAAACATATTGCATTATTGCATATATTCTTCTAGAGACTATACAGTATGCTGTATCAATTTTTTCCAAACTTTGACATTAACTAAAATATAATTATTTCAATAATGTTGAAAATAGATGTCACCACTCGTTACATAAATAATGATGTTTCAAATATGATGTTATATGTAATACAATGTACTTTATGAAATAAAATTAAATTTTATGTAGAATGTTTTTGTAAGCATATTGCATTATCACAATTGATAGGATTTTAATTAAATAATTAAGCAAATTTATCTATTTATAAAATAATTAAGAGAAAAAGATATAATATCATTTTACTTCAGTACTCTCTAGCCAAAATTTATGATACATTAAACTAATTATTATGTCGAAATAGGCTATCTTTTTGCTTACTCCTGAGTAAATTAAACATAAAAAACAGAGATCGATAATATTAAAAAGAAAAAGAATCCTTCGATTTGCAAAATTTAATTTTTTATTTTACATCTGCATAGAAAGTATGAATGATGATTAATAAACGACTAATCCTGTAGTTTGAAATCTGATTTAAATATAATTATTGTACTCGATATCTCGGCCATATTAAAATTAAATATGAATAATATCTACATTCTTGCAATATATAATAATACAACATATGATATACACAATAATTAAGTACAAAAATATCCTATAAATTGTCGTAATGCAATTTGCTTACGAAAACATTTTACATAAAATTTAATTTTATTTCATAAAATACATTATAATACATAACATCATTTTTGAAAAACCATTACTTATGTAACGAATGGTGACATTTATTTTTAACATCATTGAAATAATTATATTTTACTTAATGTCAAAGTTCGATAAAAAATTGATACTTGATACTATATATAGTTTCTAGAAGAGTATATAAAATAATACTTTCAAAATATTATAACGTTTAAATAACACGAAAGTGAAACTAATTATAACCAAACATTGTGAACGCGTTAAAAAAAAATTTTTTTAAATATTAGAATTATTTTCACATATTATTTAATAAAATGGAAAAGAATCATTATTTTCGAATCATTTTGCGTGGTGGTAATCCTAAATCTTCATTGGATGTTTTTTTTACAATTGGTCTTGTACCCAACAATAATTGTTGAAATGATAACTTTTCCTCTCCTATTTGCTTTATGTCTGTTGAATGATCAATCTCCAAATAAAATACGTCATCTAAATGATAAAATTATAATATTAATGACAGTTATATAGTAATTATATTTTTGGAAATTTTAAAACTTTTTCACATAGCTTACTCATAATTTTTACATATCCTTTCATTTCAATCATTTGCCCCTTGTCAAAGTAGACATCATTATCATAATTTACTATTTGTATCTCCAATTTATACATCTTATCTGTAATGGATCCGCAGCCAATTGTTTTAAAACTATTTAGAAATTTATTAAAATTCGTTTTAATGTATCCACGTATAACTGAAAAAAATTTTATTAAATTTTAGTTTATCACAAGATTCATCTTTAGTTCATCAATATCATTTTTAGTTTATCACTGTATTATAACGAATTGACTTATAGAAAATATTTAAATCTCATAATTATAAAAATCAAACAGTATAAAAATAAGAAATTATGTAAAAAATATGTATATAAAAGATTTATAAAAGCATATAGTTACATATTTATACGTACGTTTGCATACAAATGTTTATCGATATATAAGAAATACCGGATTTTAGTATAAAGTATATTATATACATATAAAAACACTTACTAATGCATGCATTAAGATGTTGAGGTACATCACACAATTCCACTAATTGTGGTTGCACCGCTTGAATGTTTTTTTTTAGGTCAAAATTACCCAACGTATTTATTGTCGTGTTGGATCGAATAATTAGTTCGTATTGAAGTGTCCCTTGGTTGAATTCAGGTATTTTTACCTTTTTAGCCTTAGCACCATCAATATGCACAATCTGCAAAATTAACAAATATTATTAAATTAAATATGTATATTAAATTAATATTATTCTAATACTACTGTTTTATATGTACTTTATTGGAATAAACTTTTTTTTTAAATATTACAACAAAATGATAATAAAAATAATAATTTTAATGTTATAAAAAATAAATTATACAAAAATGTATCGCTTACTCGATTTGGTTGTATATAAAAATTTATACGATCAATTTCTTCGTTCCAGGCAACAACTTGAATGCGATGTTTACTGTTGTTGTTCACCAAAAATTTTAATAATCTATAATGTTGGGATTTACCAACTATCTTCGGACCGTCAATTTCATCGATAAATCCAACAATTTCTCTAAATAAATTTTTTATTAAAATTAGTAATATAATAATATTTTAATTTGTTTTAATTATCAAGCTAAATTTGTTTTAATTATCAAATTAAATATTATGTTCTTTTATTTGTTAATTACAACAAAAGATAATTATTTTTTATTTAAGAAAGAATTAAATATATATATATAATGTGATCACACAACAATTGTTAATAAATAATCGAAAAGAAACTTTGAAGGTCATTGTGACATAAAAATTTTGATATTAAATATGTATATGTGTATCAAAACTATATTAATTTACAAATGAGATATTTTAATTAAATTATTCTAATAACATGCTTTAAAAAACAATACATTATTAACGAAAGCGTACTAAATATCATTTACTGATAATATTTTTCCAATGGTAGATTTGATAATTACATGTTATATAATTTCTGATAATGTAAATTTTAAAAACAATTCATTATATTGTAGTACATTTCGTTATTAAATTTTTCGTTTAAATTAATCTCATAAATATTTTATTAACTGATATGATAATACATTTAAGACATAGAGGTAAAAATTTGATAAATAATTATACAATTAAATAAAAAATTATATTATATTAAGTATAAATTAAAAATATAAAGACTCACACAGTAGAATCTTCGAATTGTATCGATTCCAACATTTCATCCGATGCCAAATATATCGTCTCCAAAACATCATTTTGATTGAGAAAAGTAATTTCCTGTCTATTGACTTCCACATCATTACTTCGATTTGGAGTAAAAGTTTCCTTTTTGTTGCAGGTTTCCGAATGACTTTCTTCGTTTAATGTCTCCTGCTGTATGTTAAGTATTCTGTAAATGAGTAGCGTATATCAATATAATATCGTGATTAATAAAATATATTTTATAAAACTTTTATGTCGCAAGTTACAAGCTCTTCCATTTAAATTATGTAAAAGATTATTATATTGCGAACTTTAAAAAAGAATCGGTAAAATAGAATCTCTTTTATATAAGAAAGCAGTTATAAAAATAATGTAAATTATTACTAAAAAGCTATCAATCGATTTTAACTAACAAAATTAGCTATTCTCTGTAACAATAATTTAAAAATTTATAAATAAAAAATGAAAATATTAATAAAAATAAGTATATTAATAAATTTACTTGTTAAGCGAGGATTCCTTTAAATTAATTTGGGACGAATGTTTATTTCCATTATTTTTTTTTTTATCCTTTTGATGTTGGTTAACTTTTTCCATTTTTTCTTTCTATCTCTTTTTCTTCCTCGTTCCTTTATTTAAAACTAAAACAAAAACGTATACTATAATATATCGCATAAAGTGTAATTTTATGTTAAAAATAGAAATTAAATCGCAAGAGTTTTATAAGAGAGCAATATTAATATCGAACAAAATTTAAAAAAAAAAATTTTTTTAAATTTAAAATTTAAAAAATTTTAACAAAATTATAATTTAAATTTTAAAAAATAATTAAGTAATGTAATAATTATTAAATTTGTTTATAATGTATAATAATTTATAAAATAATTATTAAAAATATATCAATAATTTAGCTCACCTCTTCGAACCTCCTGTAGAATTGAGAAGATATGTTGCTATGTATAAAGAGTAACATATTTTGTTTTATCGTTGCTATAGAAAATTCGATGACGTTAAAGTTGTGTTCTAAAATGTGACGTGAATTATAGATTTTCAATATTAATAGTGATTTTAGAACACAACTTTAACGTCATCGAATTTTCTATAGCAACGATAAAACAAAATATGTTACTCTTTATACATAGCAACATATCTTCTCAAATCTACAGGAGGTTCGAAGAAGTGAGCTAACTTATTGATATATTTTTAATAATTATTTTATAAATTATTATACATTATAAATACATTTAATAATTATTACATTACTTAATTATTTTTTAAATTTTAATTTATAATTTTGTTAAAATTTTTTAAATATATATTTTAAATTTAAAAAAAATTTTTTTTTTAAATTTTGTTCGATATTGATATTGCTCTCTTATAAAACTCTTGCGATTTAATTTCTATTTTTAACATAAAATTACACTTTATGCGATATATTATAGTATACGTTTTTGTTTTAGTTTTAAATAAAGGAACGAGGAAGAAAAAGAGATAAAAAGAAAAAATGGAAAAAGTTAACCAACATCAAAAGGATAAGAAAAAAAATAATGGAAATAAACATTCGTCCCAAATTAATTTAAAGGAATCCTCGCTTAACAAGTAAATTTATTAATATACTTATTTTTATTAATATTTTCATTTTTTATTTATAAATTTTTAAATTATTGTTACAGAGAATAGCTAATTTTGTTAGTTAAAATCGATTGATAGCTTTTTAGTAATAATTTACATTATTTTTATAACTGCTTTCTTATATAAAAGAGATTCTATTTTACCGATTCTTTTTTAAAGTTCGCAATATAATAATCTTTTACATAATTTAAATGGAAGAGCTTGTAACTTGCGACATAAAAGTTTTATAAAATATATTTTATTAATCACGATATTATATTGATATACGCTACTCATTTACAGAATACTTAACATACAGCAGGAGACATTAAACGAAGAAAGTCATTCGGAAACCTGCAACAAAAAGAAAACTTTTACTCCAAATCGAAGTAATGATGTGGAAGTCAATAGACAGGAAATTACTTTTCTCAATCAAAATGATGTTTTGGAGACGATATATTTGGCATCGGATGAAATGTTGGAATCGATACAATTCGAAGATTCTACTGTGTGAGTCTTTATATTTTTAATTTATACTTAATATAATATAATTTTTTATTTAATTGTATAATTATTATGCAAATTTTTACCTCTATGTCTTAAATGTATTATCATATCAGTTAATAAAATATTTTTAAGATTAATTTAAACGAAAAATTTAATAACGAAATATACTACAATATAATGAATTGTTTTTAAAATTTACATTATCAGAAATTATATAACATGTAATTATCAAATCTACCATTGGAAAAATATTATCAATAAATGATATTTAGTACGCTTTCGTTAATAATGTATTGTTTTTTAAAGCATGTTATTAGAATAATTTAATTAAAATATCTCATTTGTAAATTAATATAGTTTTGATACACATATACATATTTAATATCAAAATTTTTATGTCACAATAACCTTCAAAGTTTCTTTTCGACTATTTATTAACAATTGTTGTGATCACATTATGTATATATATTTAATTCTTTCTTAAATAAAAAATAATTATCTTTTGTTGTAATTAACAAATAAAAGAACATAATATTTAATATTTTAGCTTGATAATTAAAACAAATTAAAATATTATTATATTACTAATTTTAATAAAAAATTTATTTAGAGAAATTGTTGGATTTATCGATGAAATTGACGGTCCGAAGATAGTTGGTAAATCCCAACATTATAGATTGTTAAAATTTTTGGTGAACAACAACAGTAAACATCGCATTCAAGTTGTTGCCTGGAACGAAGAAATTGATCGTATAAATTTTTATATACAACCAAATCGAGTAAGCGATACATTTTTGTATAATTTATTTTTTATAACATTAAAATTATTATTTTTATTATCATTTTGTTGTAATATTTAAAAAAAAAAGTTTATTCCAATAAAGTACATATAAAACAGTAGTATTAGAATAATATTAATTTAATATACATATTTAATTTAATAATATTTGTTAATTTTGCAGATTGTGCATATTGATGGTGCTAAGGCTAAAAAGGTAAAAATACCTGAATTCAACCAAGGGACACTTCAATACGAACTAATTATTCGATCCAACACGACAATAAATACGTTGGGTAATTTTGACCTAAAAAAAAACATTCAAGCGATGCAACCACAATTAGTGGAATTGTGTGATGTACCTCAATATCTTAATGCATGCATTAGTAAGTGTTTATATGTATATAATATACTTTATACTAAAATCCGGTATTTCTTATATATCGATAAACATTTGTATGCAAACGTACGTATAAATATGTAACTATATGCTTTTATAAATCTTTTATATACATATTTTTTACATAATTTCTTATTTTTATACTATTTGATTTTTATAATTATGAGATTTAAATATTTTCTATAAGTTAATTCGTTATAATACAGTGATAAACTAAAAATGATACTGATGAACTAAAGATGAATCTTGTGATAAACTAAAAATTAATAAAATTTTTTTCAGTTATACGTGGATACATTAAAACGAATTTTAATAAATTTCTAAATAGTTTTAAAACAATTGGCTGCGGATCCATTACAGATAAGACGTATAAATTGGAGATACAAATAGTAAATTATGATAATGATGTCTACTTTGACAAGGGGCAAATGATTGAAATGAAAGGATATGTAAAAATTATGAGTAAGCTATGTGAAAAAGTTTTAAAATTTCCAAAAATATAATTACTATATAACTGTCATTAATATTATAATTTTATCATTTAGATGACATATTTTATTTGGAGATTGATCATTCAACAGACATAAAGCAAATAGGAGAGGAAAAGTTATCATTTCAACAATTATTGTTGGGTACAAGACCAATTGTAAAAAAAACATCCAATGAAGATTTAGGATTACCACCACGCAAAATGATTCGAAAATAATGATTCTTTTCCATTTTATTAAATAATATGTGAAAATAATTCTAATATTTAAAAAAATTTTTTTTTAACGCGTTCACAATGTTTGGTTATAATTAGTTTCACTTTCGTGTTATTTAAACGTTATAATATTTTGAAAGTATTATTTTATATACTCTTCTAGAAACTATATATAATATCAAGTATCAATTTTTTATCGAACTTTGACATTAAGTAAAATATAATTATTTCAATGATGTTAAAAATAAATGTCACCATTCGTTACATAAGTAATGGTTTTTCAAAAATGATGTTATGTATTATAATGTATTTTATGAAATAAAATTAAATTTTATGTAAAATGTTTTCGTAAGCAAATTGCATTACGACAATTTATAGGATATTTTTGTACTTAATTATTGTGTATATCATATGTTGTATTATTATATATTGCAAGAATGTAGATATTATTCATATTTAATTTTAATACGGCCGAGATATCGAGTACAATAATTATATTTAAATCAGAATTCAAACTACAGGATTAGTCGTTTATTAATCATCATTCATACTTTCTATGCAGATGTAAAATAAAAATAATTTTTCAAATCGAAGGCTTCTTTTTCTTTTTAATATTATCGATCTCTGTTTTTTATGTTTAATTTACTCAGGAGTAAGCAAAAAGATAGCCTATTTCGACATAATAATTAGTTTAATGTATCATAAATTTCGGCTACAGAGTACTGAAGTAAAATGATATTATATCTTTTTCTCTTAATTATTTTATAAATAGATAAATTTGCTTAATTATTTAATTAGAATCCTATAAATTGTGATAAAAAAAATAAAAAAAAAAAAATTAAGATTTATTTGTATTAAATATAATAAAAAGATCTGTATATATATTTATATATATACTTACTTTTTTTCATTCGTCGATCACTGCTTCATCTTATTTATGCCTTCTTTTTTATAAATATATTATTTTCTACTAAATCTTGCGTGACACGACACAAGCTCTTAAGAAATATTATATAACACATACCGAGATCACTACACATTTAACCTTTATTATCACGATACGAACTGTCATTATTATAATAACCGCGATCAAGTTCGCCCCGTACCTCGAATCGACCACCAATCACGTATACGCGGAAAAACGGCAACAAGACTTTCGACTCCAAACACGCACTTCACGGGTACACATGACTTTTTTTATAGTAGATTTTTTATTATGGATAGATATGGATGGATGGAAAGGATTCCACTATATATATTTTATCATAAAGGCTGCCCAACCAAAGTTGTTTTAATTTGTTGCTATGACATTGTTTGATCAATATTATTAGGATGAAAACCAGTTTTACTTTAGCTTGTGTTATGACAGTTACTTGGATTCTTATAGGTTTTATAAGAATAAAATAATCATAATATTAATTTTACGATTACATATAATTACAATATTAAGATATATTCAATACAAAACAATAAATTATGGCAGATAAAAACGTGAAATATCGTAAGATGCATATATCTACTATAAAAAAAAGTCATGTTTACCCGTGAAGTGAGCGTGTATCGCTTTTATTGTTGCCTCTTTTCCGCGTATATGATTGACGGTCGATGCTTTCGTGAGAGAAAAGTGTGAATGCAATTGCTGAAAGTTCGGTAACAGTTCGATGACATCCCGTGAGACATCGTTAATGGGGTTAATGAATAGGACAAAAGTTAAGAAAGGTAATATATATATATATATATATATATATATATATATATATATATATGTATATATATGTAATATAATATACACATTTAAAATATGATATATATAATATACACATATATAATATTAAATAATATATGATATGTATAATATTAATAACACAGAGAAAAAAATAGAGAAGAAAAAGAGAGGAACCTAAAAATTATAGACATCGAAGAATTGGAAAAAAGGAGATTAAAAAAGAGGAAATTAGAAAGAGAGGTGAAGCTTTATTATAGTATAAGAGGTGTAATTTTTCCAAATTTTAGGACGGTACTCAATGTACGAATCATTATATGTTCGGTATTGACATGTCATATTACAATATTGTTTATTATTCACCTGAGTACTATTTAAAGGACGTATTCCCATATTTTGAAGCCAACTGTTTCATATTTTTATAAATTTCAGTCATTTAAAGCGATAATTAAATTATAAAATATTAGGATACAATGTACAAATCATTATGTTAGATATTGACACGTCATATTTCAATATTTTTTTTATCAATCTGAGGACCAATTTCAATGACGTATTCCAATATTTTGAAACCCGATCTTTCATTTTTTAATTAGTTTCAGTCATTTAAATCTATAATTAATTTTTCAAAATTTTAGGACCCTTTATAAGAATCATTATGTTGGGTATTGACACGTCATATTTTAATATTTCTTATTATCGAACTGAGGCCTATTTAAAAAACGTATTCCCATATTTTGAGGCCCGTTCTTTCATTTATTAAATTAATTTTAGTCATATAAAGTGATGATTAATTTTTCCAAATTATAGAACCTAGTATATGAATCATTATTGATACAACATATTTAAATATTTTATATTCAATCTGAGGACCATTTAAAGGACGTATAACCATATTTTAAAGCCCGTTTTTTCATTTTTTTTTTTAATTAGTTTTATTCGTTTAAAATGATAATTTAAGATTAAAATAATAATTTAAAAAAATTGAAATGATAATTAAAATTAAATTATGTATTCCCAGAAAATTACTGCAAGTGACTTCTCTTTTTTTTAATTAATTAATATTAAATACTAGTATTAGGAAAAATAAATCTAATTTGTGGAAAAATAATATTATAATATTAGGAAACATAATACTGATCTTAGGAAAAACAAAACAAATGTTATGAAAAATAAAATTAATATCAGAAAAAATAATACTAACATTAGGAAAAATGTAATTTTGGCAAGTTCTAAAGTATTAAAAATTAATATAAAACTGAGAAATCCCTATAAGCACATGATATTATTTCATATTTAAGCAATATTCTAGGCGTATTTTTAGAATATTTAATATTCTAAGAATACGTCTAGAATATTAAATAATATCATGTGCTTATAGGAATGGCGCGCGCTACGCGCGCGCCTTTGTTTTTAATTTTAATTTTTCAAAAAATGTTTGTTGTTACTCTAACTTCCATAAATTTTAATATATTGAAATACATTTTTTTATTAATAGACTATTTATTATAAGATTGGTTTTGAATTTGGCAATAATCGATGAAAAGGTTCACTTTTTATAAAATTTCGAATATCTTGACAAAAGTCTGTAGTTGTTTTAACTTTTGTAAATTCTAAAATATTAACACAAATACTTTTATATAAATAGTCTATCGAGGAAAGCGCGCGCGTTAGTTCGGTAATAGTTCGATGACATCTCGTGACACATCGTGAAAGGGATTAATGAATAGGACAAATGTTAAGAAATGAGAGGTAATATATGTAATATATATGTAATATATATATATATATATATATATTTATATTATATGTTATTGAATATTATATATGTGCATTTTATATATATCATATGTTATGTGTATATTATATATAGTATAGTATATATATATATATATATATAATATACACATAAAATATGATATATATAAAATGCACATATAATATTCAATAACATATACTATATATAATATTAATAACAGAGAGAAAGAAATAGAGAAAAAGAGAGAGAGAGAGAGAGAGAGAGAGAGAAGAGGAAGAAAGGAAACCTACAAATTATAGATATCGAAGAATTAGAAAAAAAGGAAATTAAGAAAGAGGAAATGAGAAAGGAAGGTGAAGCTTTATATAATAGCTGTAATTTTTCCAAATTTTAGGACCCAATGAACGAATCATTATGTTAAATATTAACACGTTATTTTGCAATATATTTTATTATCAAACTGAGGACCATTTCAAAAACATATTCTCATATTTTGAAGCACGCGCTTTCATTTTTTAATTAATTTCAGTCATTTAAGGTGATAATTAGTTTTTATAAATTTTAAGACACAATGTACGAATCATCATGTTAGGTATTGACACGTCATATTTCAATATTTTTTTTATCAATTTGAGGACCATTTCAAAAACATATTCTCATATTTTGAAACCCTCTCTCTCATTTTTTAATTTGTTCATTTCAAGCGTTATTTAATTTAAGGATTCAATGCACATATTATTATGTTAGGTATTGACATTTAATTTTGCAGTATTTTTTATTATCAAACTGAGAACCATTTAAACGACCTATTCCCATATTTTGAAGCCAGCTTTTTCATTTTTTAATTAGTTTCGGTCATTTAAAGCAATAATTAATTTTCCCAAAAGGATCCAATGTACGAATCATTATATGTTTGGTATTGACATGTCATATTTCAATATTGTTTATTATTCAACTGAGTACTATTTAAAGGACGTATTCCCATATTTTGAAGCCAGTTCTGCCATTTTTTATAAGTTTCAGTCATTTAAAGGAATAATTAAATTATAAAATTTTAGGATACAATGTACGAATCATTATGTTAAGTATTGACACGTCATCTTTCAATATTTTTTTTAAATTATAAAATTTTAGGATACAATGTACGAATCATTATGTTAGGTATTGACACGTCATTTTTCAATATTTTTTTGTCAATCTGAGGACCACTTTGACGACATATTCCAATATTTTGAAACCCGATCTTTTATTTTTTAATTAGTTTCAGTCATTTAAATCTATAATTAATTTTTTCAAATTTTAGGACTCAATGTATAAATCAAAATGTTAAGTATCGACACGTTATATTTCTATATTTTATTATCAATCTGCGGACCATTTCAAGGACGTATTCCCATATTTTGAAACCCGCTCTTTCATTTATTAATTAGTTTCAGTCATTTAAAGCAATAATTAATTTTTTCCAACTTTTATGACTCAATATGTACGAATCAATATGTCAGGTATATTGACACGTCATTACTCAATGTTTTTTATTATCAAAGTGAGGACAATTTCAAGGACGTATTCCAATATTCTGAAGCCCGCTCTTTCATTTTTTAATTAATTTTAGTTATTTAAAGCGATGATTAATTTTTCCACATTATAGCACTGTATATGAATCATTATGTTAGGTATTGATACGACATATTTTTTATTTTATATTATGAATCTGAGGACTATTTAAAGGACGTATAACCATATTTTAAAGCCCGCTTTTTCATTTTTTAATTAGTTTTATTCATTTGAAACGATAATTAAGATTAAAATGTAAATTTAAAGTGTAAGACAGGCAATAAGAGCCAAATCGCGGATGACAGTGCGTTATCCCAACAAAACTAAAATTTTTTTCGTTAGAATTAAATACCTGTGCACAAGGCACCAAATTTTACTTGGTCACGGCCAAGATTTAAAATTGGAATAATCTCTACAAGAGATTTAATTCCATACATTCTCTCTTCCCCCCCCCCCCTAAGGAAATAAATGCGAGAGAAAAATATACATCCAAAAGTCGCTGAATCGAGAATCGAACCCGAGACCTTTCGCTTGCCGGGCAATTGCTCTTCCAACTGAGCTATTCAGATCCTTTCGATTCTATACTTTTTTTTGCTATATATATAATAGTGTTGGTAAAAAACGCCTTTAAGCCAGCGTATATAAATTAAGAGTTTAACAAGACTCTGTAATATAAATATAAATTTAAATTTAGAGGGGAAGAGGGGATGTATGGAATCAAATCTTTTGTAAAGATTACTCCAATTTTAAATCTTGGCCGTGACCAAGTAAAATTTGGTGCCTTGTGCACAGGTATTTAATTCTAACAAAAAAATTTTAGTTTCGTTGGGATAACGCACTGTTAAAATTGGAATAATCTCTACAAGAGATTTAATTCCATACATCCTCTCTTCCCCCCTAGGGAAATAAATGCGAGAGAAAAAATATAGATCCGAAAGTCGCTGAATCGGGAATCGAACCGCGATTTGGCTCTTATTGCCTGTTTTACACTTTAAATTTATATTTATATTACAGAGCCTTGTTAAACTCTTAATTTAAGATTAAAATAATAATTTTAAAAAATTGAAATGTAAATTAAAATTAAATTACGTATTCTCAGAGAAGTACTGCAGTGACTTCTCTTTTTTATAATTAATTTATATTAAATACTAATATTAGGAAAAATAATTATAACCTGTGGAAAAATAATACTGATCTTAGGAAAAACAAAACAAATGTTATGAAAAATAAAATTAATGTCAGAAAATATAATACTAATATATTAGGAAAAATGTATTTTTGGCAAGTTCTAAAGTATTAAAGTTCTAAAGTATTAAAAGTTAATATAAAATTGAGAATTGGCGCGCACGTAGCACGCGGTTTTGTTTTAAATTTTAACGCAATTTTAATTTTTCAAAAAATGTTTGTTGTTACTCTAACTTCCATAAATTTTAATATATTGAAATACATTTTTTTATATGAATAGAATATTATAAGATTGGTTTTGAATTTGGCAATAATCGATAAAAAGGTTTATTTTTTTATAAAATTTTGAATATCTTGACAAAAGTCTGTAGTTGTTTTAACTTTTGTAAATTCTAAGATATTAACATAAATACTTTTATATAAATAGTCTATCGAGAAAAGCGCGCGCGTTAGCGCGCACTGCGTGCTAGTTCCATTTCTAAAAAAGGCATATTAAGTCGATTCTCGAAAGTCTCAAATGTATTGTTGCCCCTTGTCCGCGATGCTGATTGATTCCGTCACAGCGTTTACTTCGTGAGCGGCTGTCATTGCATATTTTGACAGTTGTTTATGTATCGAGGAGTTATAGTGTAGTAACAGTATATAATATATAGGTATTAAAGAATTTGGTGTATTTAATATCTGTTAGTTAAAATCTGATAAATAAGTGTTTATTAATTCTGTGATTGAGTGGTTTCGATTATAGTTTCTCAGTTTCTTAGAAAAGGAAATAAAAATGCGGTAAATTAAAATTATGTATATATAGAAATTCAATTACTTTAGATTTAAATTATGTACATATTTTCATTATAAGATATAATACCGAATTTGAAATCAATATTTACTAATATTACAGATGTATTATCTATGTTAAATATAACAACAAAGGAAATCTATAACTATAATACTGACAACAAGATTTTGAAGAAAATGATTGAAAATTTAAATAATAATATAAAATAATAAATGATACAAATACACACACAAAATCGCTATGTACGATTAATTAACAATAATATTAATACTGAAGACAGTTATATTCCAAAAGAATTTAAGTTTACAAAACGCTTGATACTAATTTAACGAAACTTGTGGAAAGAGATAGAAAGTACAATTCTGGAGTTCAGTCATCATGTCAAATTGATCTTTCTTTCGAGAGTAATAAGGAAAATGATAGCTTCGTAAATTTAGAAAATAAGTTGGATATCACTAGATTTCGTATTATATGCAACTTGCATATTTTTTATTTTTGCATATTCTACAAGAACATTAATAATGTGAATAAATTATAACTTTTTAAATTAATAAACATTAATTATCAATTAAAATTTCTATTCGCTCGTGTATTGTATAAAACAACAAATGTATTCAAAAAGGCCAACTTATCGAGCAATATTTAAGATGTATCCAATTAAAATTTATTCCATAAACAATATATTGAAGTTACAAAAAAATCTTCCATAAATGTTTCAACCACACGCGGTCTTCCTCAGTATAACAGTGTTACGTAATTTATAATTTATGTGTTACGTGTTACGTAATTTATTCTTACAAAAAAATAGATCATAATATTCTTAAAATTACTAATAGTCCGTTAATTCGAGTCAAGAATTTATAAAAAATTTATGCGTGTTACAATTTGTCATATTTAATTTATAAAAGTATTCGTCGTAATGTGATCTTACGATGTTAGTCGGATCTCGTAAATTATTTCTTCGTTTTTAAGCGAGAAATTCTTAATATCCATAGGCGCTGTGATTAACAAATAAATAACGATTAACGCATGTCTACTAATAGATAAAAGTCCTTACATAAATTTATTATGCTTACTTTGTGTCACTTCTTCTCACAGTTTTAACACAGTTTTTTTAAAAAAATTAAAATTATTATAAAAAGATAAAACCAACAGTCTAACAAGACACCTCATTTTGAACTATATTTAATCGCAAATTATGTGTGTTTATATATGATCGGATAGATGTGGCCTAAACTGTTGATGTCCTATTTGTCTTATTATTATTTTATTTTTGCTAATTTGTCTAAAATATCATAATAGGACTCGCTAAGAAGCTCAAGTGTCTTTATTTAAATTTAATCCATTTTTTTGTTCTTTAATGTGTAACATCTCTGAGATGAGTCTTTTATGATAATTAATTTCCTTGTCCATAATCAATATATTATCCCAATTGAATGTATGGTGTTTTTTCTTTAATATGTTCAGAAATTACCCAGTGTCTCATCGAATCCAACTTAATATTATTTTGTGTTCTTTCAATCTCGTCTGTAATTGTCTCTTCGTTTGGCCCACATAAGATGCATTACAATTATTGCAATTAATCTTGTAAACTACATTGGAATTACAAGGATGTTTAATTTTATCTTTTTGTGTTTTAATAATTTATCAAGTTTATTAAGGCATCTATATCCTACTAAAAATTCTGTATTTTTTATCGAGAAGACAATCATTTCAGAGATCCTATTTATACATAGAATAACAAATAATTTTTTAGTTTCTAATTCTTTTATTGTATTTTCTGTTCTTTCTATGTTTGTTTGTCTTTCCGTAATGCTTTTTTTAGCAATGAGGTATCTTATTCAATGATTGATTTTGTTAAAAATAAGATCCAGGGGGTAACTGTTGCTTATAAGTATGTTAATAACTATCTCTAAGTTTTTATTAAAAAATTGTGGTGTGATAATAGCAAACATCTATCTAATAAGTTATAAATTATTCCAATTTTGTGACATTGTGGATGATTAGAAAAAATGGTAGAGTTCTTCCTGAGAAGGTTTCTTTTGGTACTAATCTATATATATTGTATTGTTCATAATTTTTATTGATAAATCTAATAAATTCAAGCTGCGGTTAATCTCCTGTTTTACTGTAAATTTTAGTCTGTCAGAATAATTGTTAAAGTTACTAACTATCCGACTCATATTGGTCGTAGAAGTGGTCAGTATTATATCGTCTACGTAACGGAAATAAAACGTGCATTTTAAATTTACCGACTTAAAAACCGTGTCCTCCAGATCCTGCATGACCAAATCAGCTATGATTGGTGATAATGAAGATCCCATCGGAGTCCCAAAAGTCTGTTTATAAACTGTGTCATTAAATGTAAAATAAGTGGATGTCAAAATGAATTTTATACCTAGTATAAACTCACTTTTTGGTATTCTAGTATTTTTTTTCAATATGTTCTCATTATCATTAATACTACAAGATCTAGAGGTACGTTCGTGAATAAAAAACGACATCTAAAGAGAACATCGTATCGTTATCATCAATCTTTTTTCCAGATAACATGCTGTACAAATCAAAACTGTTATTAATATAACTTTTAGCTTTAGGGAAGCTCATTCGTAGAATATTTTGCAAAAAAAAAAGCTAACGAGTATAAAGCCGTGTCTACCGAAGAAACTATGATTCTGAATGGATAGTTTACTTTATGGATTTTAGGTAATCCGTACGCTTTTGGTAGGAGAGAATCGCTAGAGCGTAATTTAAAAATTCATTTTTAGAGATATACTCTTCTTTTAGCCATTTCTTCGGGAAGCGTTATTTTTATTTTAATTCGTCGAAATTTTATTATGTACATAATTTTAATTCTATTTTCACTATGTACATAATTATAATTCGCCGAATTTCCGTAATGTACATAATTTTAATTCACAGAATTTTTATTATATACAAAATTTTAATTTTCTTATTTCTATTATGTACACCATTTTTATTCGTAAATTTCTATTATGTTTATAATTTTAATTTGTCGACTTCTATTATGTACATATTTTTATTTCCGAATTTTTATTACGTACATAATTTTAATTTCCAAATTTCTATTATGTACATAATTTTAATTTATTAAATTTTTATAATTTTAATTTGTTGTACTTCTTTTATGTAAATAATTTTAATTTGCTGAATTTTTATATGTACATAATTTTATTCTTGAATTTTCATTGTGTACCTAATTTAATTCTTAAATTTTCATTATGTTTTAAATTTTTATTCGTAGAATTTTTACTATGTACAATACATAAGTATTCTTGAATTTCTATTATGCGTTATAATTTCAATTCATCAAATTTTTATTGTGTACATAAATTTAACTGGCCGAATTTCTATTAGGTACAGTTTCAGTTATTTACATAATAGAAATACGGCAAATTAAAATTATGTGCATAATAGAAATTCAAAAATTAAAATTATAAACATAATAGAAAATAAAAAATTAAAATTATGTATATAAAACAATACGACGAATTAAAATTATGTTATAATAGAAATTCAGCAAATTAAAATTATGTATATGTACCGACCGGCAGAAATGGTGTCCGGCGTCAGATTTCAATGTGTGTAGTCGTGTATAACAGCAAAACTCTGTGTTTTTTAAATGGCGTTCCCCCCAAAAATTAACATTAGTAGATTTCTACGTTGAAAAAGAAATCATTTTTTATTTGAAATTTTTTCTAACTATCATTAGTTTCCGAGCTAGAACCATTCAAAATTGCGAAATGCCAGACTCCCTTTCTAATTGACGTTGACTTATGTGCGGATTTACGTAAACAGCAGCAAGAATATTCATTTACTGTCCTCATTTACACCTGACTTGACTCTATTACGCGTTCTTGTAATTACGGATCCAGTATTTCGGACTCGCTTCTCTAATCGATGAAAAGCCATATGACAGTTTTCAATGCCATAACGTTGTCGGAAGACATTACTTGCTTCGCGATAATTGTTTTGGCATTCACCGAGAACCAACAGCATATTAACTTCTGTATCAAACCGTGCCATGTCTTCTGCTGAGTGCTCACACTTCAATACTAGAGCAATTTTCCACATTCCTATCGACCTTATGTGAAATTGTTTACATCCGACCGTTGTGTGTACATACGCTCAAACGCGCCCTAACAATTTTCAATGATTTTAGCTCGAAAACTAATGATAGTAAGAAAAAAATTTGCGAATAAAAATAATTTCTTATTCAACGTAGAATCTACTAATGTTAATTTTTTGGGGGAATGCCATTGAAGCGCGCGCTTTGTTTTGTTCTAGTCCCTTTCTAAAAAAGGTATGTTAACTGTGTGAATTCAATTTGTATCGAAGTTTTGAAGCCTCTTTTCCGCGACGCTGATTGGTTGTCTCGAAATTTGTTTCGCGGCTTGAATCACAACTAAGATTGTTTGACAGTTATAGTTTGCAGTTAATCATTTAGAATAACATAAAGAAGATAAAAGATAGAAATAAAAGAGATATAAGAGAAAGACAAGATTCCCTTTCTAAAAAAAACATGTTATTTATCTCGAATGTATCGAAAAATTGTTGCCTTTAAGCCGATTGATTCCGTCACAGCGTTTTTCTTCGTGAGCGGCTGTCATTGCATATTTGACAGTTGTATGTATCGAGGGGTTAGTGTAGTGATAGTAATGTATATTAAAGGATTTGGTGTATATAATAGTTAAAATCTGATAAATAAGTGTTTATTAATTTTATGATTGAGTGGTTTCGACTATACAGTTTCTCAGTTAGGAAGGGAAATAGAAATTCGTAAATTAAAATTATGTATATATAGAAATTCAGTTAATTTAGATTATGTATATATATTTTTATTATAAGATAATACCGAATTTTAAATCAATATTTACTAATATTACAGATGTATTATCTATGTTAAATATAACAAGAAAAGAAATCGATAACAGTAATATTTACAACAATATTTTGAAGGAGATGATTGAAATTTTAAATAATATAATAATGAAATAATGACTGATACAAACACAAATCGCTATGTACAATAATATTAATACTGAAGACAGTTATATTCCTAAAAAGTTTAATAAAACGCTTGATACTATTTAACGAAACTTGTAGAAAGAAATGGAGAAGTACAATTCTGGAATTTAGTCACCATGTTAAATCGATCTTTTTTCAAGAGTATAAAGAAAATGATAACTTGTGAATTTAGAAATAAGTTGGATATCACTAGATTTCGTATTATATACAAATTGCATATTTGTTATTTGCATATTCTACAAGAACATTAATAATGTGAATAAATTATAATTTTTTAAATTAATAAACATTATTAGTTGGCAACTATTATAATTTTTCACATTATAAAAGCTGTCGTAGAACGTGCAAAAGTAACAATATGCTATTTGCATATAATCCGCAAAGTCTAGATATCACTAATATAAAGAACAAAGAATTTTTATTATGTTGAGGACATAATAAAAATTCAATGAATTAAAATTATGTTGAGACATACCTAATAAAAATTCGATAAATTAAAATTATGTCGAGACATAATAAAATTCGACAAATTAAAATTATGTCGCGACATAATAAAAATTCGATGAATTACAATTATCTCGAAACATAATTAAAAATACAATGAATTAAAATTATGTCAAGATATAATAAAATTCGATGAATTAAAATTAAGTCAAGACATAATAAAATTCGTATGAATTAAAATTATGGTCGAGACATAATAATAATCTCTAAAAACTCACCTTTAAAAAAAGGTTAAAAAAAAGGCAACCAGTTAAGGGCACGCCATTAACAAAAATTATCCATTGCAAACCCATGTAGAATCCTATCCTATTGCAAACCCATGTAGAATCCTATGAAAAATTAATCATTGCAAACCCATGTAGAATCCTAGGCAAAATTAACCATTGCAAACCCATGTAGAATCGTACCCATTGCAAACCTATGTAGAATCCTATGAAAAATTAACCATTGCAAACTCATGTAGAATCCTATGAAAAATTAACCATTGCACACCCATGTAGAATTGTATTAAAAAATTATCCATTGCAAACTTATGTAGAATCCTACATTGCAAACCCATGTACAATAGAATGTATGAAAATTATCGATTATAACCCATGTACAATCGTAACAAAAGTAATGAAATAAAAAAAAATTGCGCAAGTGAAAGTAGAAACTTGTACCAGTGGAAATTAAAGTTGCGAGACATATATAAAGTCGTATAATGAATCAGTAAATTTAATTTGCAAATGTAGAATCGTACCATAAAAAAACTTATCTTTTAAAAAAAAAAGATAAACAAGATGCCAAGTCCATGCGCCATGTGAAAAAGAAATAAAAAATTTTAGTTAAAAAAAACTGGGCGCGCTGCTATAAGTTTCAAATTACAATGCACCTTAAAGTAACATTAATTAATTTAAACACAAAACAGATTTAACTGTAATGAGTTTAAAAGTAACAATTTAATTTTAATATTGTTTAGAATATTATTTAGCAGCGCTCCCAGTTTTATTAACTAAAATTTTTTATTTCTTTTTCACATGGCGCATGGACTTGGCATCTTGTTTATCTTTTTTTTAAAAGATAAGTTTTTTTCTGGTACGATTCTACATTTGCAAATTTAAATTTTTACTGATTCATTATACGACTCTATATATGTCTGCAACTTTAATTTTCCACTGGTACAAGTTTCTACTTTCACTTGGCGCAATTTTTTTTATTTCATTACTTTTGTTACGATGGTACATGGTTTATAATCGATAATTTTTCATACAATTCTATTGTACATGGGTTTGCAATGTAGGATTCTACATAAGTTTGCAATGGATAATTTTAATACAATTCTACATGGGTTTGCAATGGTTAATTTTTCATAGGATTCTACCTGAGTTTGCAATGGTTAATTTTTCATAGGATTCTACATAGGTTTGCAATGGTACGATTCTACATGGGTTTGCAATGGTTAATTTTGCTAGGGATTCTACATGGGTTTGGCAATGATTAATTTTTCATAGGATTCTACATGGGTTTGCAATAGGATATGGATTCTACATGGGTTTGCAATGGATAATTTTGTTAATGGCGTGCCCTTAACTGGTCGCCTTTTTTTACCTTTTTTTAAAGGTGAGTTTTAGAGATTATATCATTCATTTTTGTATATTTTTATGACCGGAATAGAACAATTATTAAACATGTTTATCTAAACTTCTTTGCTTAAAATGATGTGTACAATCATATCCTAGAATCCTGATCATTCCCTCCAAAGCCCCCATTTAATAATTTACCCATATGTGTGGGGTGTGTTTATATGTGTGTGTGTGTATGTTTCGGGGTGTGTGTGTGTGTACTAATGTCGACCCTTTTTTTTATACTTTCTATTAATTTAATAAATTTCGGATTTCAAAAAAAAAAAAGTTCACAATTTTTTTCCAAACGGGCGTTTTTAAAGGGGTTTTTTAAAGGTCCCTTTATTTTAAAAAGAATTTCCTTTAATTTTTTTTTCATTAAATGTTTAACCGAAAAAATTTCAAAAAAAAATTGAAAAGGGGAAAATTTTTTACATAATTTACAAAACTTGAAAATTACAAATTTTTTTTTTTGAAAATTTCAGTTTAAAAAAAATTTTTTAAACTTTTTTAAAAATTTCATTTTACCATCTTACCCTACAACCTTTTTAGTGAAATTTTCAACAATTGGGGGTTTTTTTTATAAATTATTTTAACTCATTATTTTAAATTTGGGGTTTTACATTTTTTTTAACTTACTAACTCAAATCTCCCCTTTTTTGAAAAACTGTTTTTTCTACGATTTTTTGCTTTTTAAAAGAATTAATATTCCCTTTTTTTTTAATTTTTTTTATTTTTTTTTTCAATCTCAATAACTTTTTTAATTTAGCCAGCACGAAACAAAACGGTTCTTTTTTTTTTTTATTTTTTTTATTTTATTTTTCAATCTCCCCCTTCCCTAAACCTTTTCCCGCGGGAAATCAAACTGAGTCTTTTTTTGTATCAACTCTTTTTTTTTCCCCTTAACCTGTTTCATAGTTTAATTTTCCCCCTTCCTTTCAATCTTTCGGAGTTTTAAAAATTAATTAAAAACACTTCCCCCGAAAAAAAGTTTTTTTCCCAAAATTCCAGCAAACGAAAACTGAAAAAAAATATTCGTGGAAAAAACAAGTTGGACAGAAAGGAAAGTAAAAAAATACTTAAAATTTTCGTATTGATAACCTATATCCGCGGGGCAATAAGGGGTAGGGGGTTTCTGCTCAGCAAAGGACGTAGATTTTTTGGAAATAATTTCAAAATAAAAATAAATTTCAAAAATTTTTTAAAAACGTTCAAAAAAAAAAGTTTTTTTTTTAAATTTTGGGAAATTTTTTTTATTAATTAAAATTTTTTTTTTCTATGTTTAAAATTTTTTAATTGTATTCAAAAATTTTTTCATTTATAAAAAATTATTCTTTATTTTTTAATTTTAATAAATTAGAAATTATTATTAATGATAGTAAACTATAATTCATATAAAATTTAAAAATAGTAAATTTTAAATTTTTATTTTCTCCTTCCCCCTTAAATCCCCTTTAAAATAATATTGTATGTTTTACAGCCGCCATTTGTACTTTTATTTAATTTTGGATAGTTTTTGTATTCAATTTTATAAAAAAATTAGACAAAATAATCCTTGTTTTTTTTTCTTAATTTTTACTCAAGATTTTTTTTTTCTTAAAGTAAACCTTTAGAGTTAATATTTCAATAAAACTAAATTTTAAGTAAATTTTACATTAATGCAATAGATTTTTAATCATAATGTACTAAAAAGTACACAAGAGAAAAGTAGTGGTGGGAAATGAGAGAGTGTGTTTGTGTGTGCGTGTTGTGTAGAAAAGAGAGGAAAGAAAAGAGAGAGAGAGGGGAGAAAAGAATTAGCCAACATAACCCCCACGTGCCATCAAAGATGTACTAAATAAGTACAAGACAACAGTGAGTGAGTGAGTGAAGAGAGAGTGTTTTGTGTTTTTGTGGTGTTAAAAAGAAAGGAGAGAAGAGAGAGAAAAGAGAGAGAGAAAGAGAAATTTTTGGGGCCAAAAATAACCCCGCACCCCCCCCGATATGGCGGAGCGCCCTACCCCCTCTGTTGTAAAACTGCGAGTTTTGGGCCAAAAATTTCCATACAGCATTTTTCAGGGGTTTTTTTACGTGTGTTTATTTTGCGCATGTGTTTTTTACGTTGAATAGGGGGTGCCCATACTACATGTATGGGGGGGCAAAAGATGATAAATGTTTTTTTAATAAAGAAAAAATGGGGATAATGAAACGGGGATTTTTTTAAAAAAAAATTTTTTTTTATATTTCGATTTTTCATTTTTATATCCGGGGTTAAAAACCCCTGGGAGCAGAAATAAAGACCCTTTTTTTTTAAAAATTTCAAAAATTCAACAAAACGATTAATTTTTTGTTAAACCATTGCTTCGGGGCCCTTTTGAGGTTTTTGAAAAATTATAAAAAAACCAAAATTCCCGGGACCCCCTTTTTTAAAAACCCGGGGGCCCCCCCCGCAAAACCCCCCTTTAAAATGGTCCCCCAACAAAAAAACCCTTTCTTTAAAAATTTTTAAAAAAAAATTTTTTTTTTAGAAATTTTGCAATATAAAAAATTATAAAAATTGTAAAATATATTTTTTTTTTTATTTTTACCCCTTGGGAAAATTTTTAAATTAAATTTTTTTTTTTCTCTAACAAAAAAAACGCTTTTTTAAAAATCAAAAAAAAAAATTTTAAAAATTAAAAAAAAAAAATTTAAATAGTGGGGGGTTTTTTTTTAAATTTTTAAAAAACCATTTTATTTTTTTTAAAAAAAAAAATTTTTTTAAATTTTGAAATCTAATCAAATTTTAAAAATTTAAAAAAGAAAGGGGGAATATTGTTTTTAAAAAAAATTTACATTTAATTTTTGGGAAAATCCCCTTTTTTAAAAAAAAAATTTTTTAATTTTTTTTAAAAAAAATGTGGGTTTTAAAGTGAAAAATTTTTCTTAAAAAAATGTTTTTTTTAAAATAATTATTTTTTTTAAAATGTTTTTTTTTAAAAAACTTAAAATTTTGGGGAAAAAAATTTATCTTTGACTTTTTTTTTTTAAACTGCTTTTTTTTTTAAAAGGGGAAACCTACAAGCAAAAAAAAATTCATTTCCCCCACATCTAAAAAAGTTTTTTTAAAAAACTGCTGTTTTTTGGGTTTGGGGGTTTTTTTTAAATTTTTGGGGGGAAAAAATTGAATTTTTTGGGGTTTTTCCCCACGGGCCCGCCCCCGAGCGATAAAACTACTATAAATTTTTTGGAAAATTAAAAAAAAATTAAAAATTTTTTATGGGTCCCCTGCCCCAATTCACATTAAAATATTTTAAAAAAACTTTTCAATTTCTTCCCAAAATTTTTTAAAACAAGAAAAAATCGATTTCGATTTTGGGAAATAAAAAATTTTAAAAAATGACAAGCTTTAAGAAAAACAAAAATACATGCCAGCCCCTGTTTAAACTTTTTTTTATGGTTGGGGGACATTCCCTGCAAATTTTAAAAAACCATGAAAAAACCCAAATTTTTAAAAATTTTTTAAAATTTAAAAAAAATTTATTCTTTGCCAGTTTTTTTTTAAAACTGCTGTATTTTCTAAAGCCCTATTTCTTTTTATGCGTTTTAAAAAAAAATAATTTGTTTTGGGGCGCGCGAAGCGCGCGCTTGTATTATCTAGTCCTTTTGTAAAAAAACATGAAAAATCGATTTCTCCATGTATTGTTGCCCCCCCTTTTTTTGCTTGCTGATTGGCTGCCCCCGATTCGCATTGTTTTTTATATTCCAAAACAAACAGCTGCTTTGGGGGAAGGTTTTAAAAGTTTTTAAAAGGGTTTTTAAAAAAAATATATTCCAAACAAATATAAAAAAACCAATGGCGGGGCCCCTTGTCTTGTCTAGTCCTTTTTTAAAAAAGACATGGGAAAGTCGATTCTGGGGATGTATTGTTGCCGCTTTTCCGCGTTGCTGATTGGTTTTTCCCGGGTTTTCATAATATTTTTTTTATATCAAAAAAACCTTCTTGGGGAAGGTTAATAAATTTGTGCGAAAGTTAATAGTTTGACAGTTGTTCAAAAAATATTAAATCAAAAACATATAAAATTAAAGGCGCGCGCGTAGCGGGGGACTTGTGTTTTTCTATAGATCACATAGTGGTTAATAAAAAAAGGCCCAAATTTTTTTTTTAAAATGCCTTAGCAAACAGTTTTTATTAAAATGCTGCAGCAAATTAAACATTTCAGATTTTTAAAAGCCATAAGAGTGCTACACTGGGAAATAGTTTTTTAAAAATTTAAAAAAATAATTTTTTTAAAGAAAATTTTAAAACATTATATGCTAACTTTTTTTTTTTTCCCAATAGCTTTTTCAATTTTTCCCTCCCCTTTGGGCAAAACCCTTTGATTCACAAAAATGGTAACTTTATGCTAACTATTTTTAACTTTTCCCAAACTTTAATTTTAAAATTCCCCTTTAGCAAAAAACCAACTAAATTGCTAGCATTTTTTTTTTTAAAAACTTTTCCCTTAAAGCATCCTTATCTTTTTTGGGATATGGGGGATTTTGATAAATATTTTTTTTTTTTTTTTTAAAAATAATTCTATATTCTTCAAATTTAAAAATTTTTGTCGGTATTTTATTTTATATACAAAAAAAAATTTTTATCTTTAATGGGAGAACAAAATTTTTTAAAGGGGGGTTTTTAAGGAAAACAGGCCATACGAAAAAACAAAAACGAACGAAATAAAAATGGGGAAACCTTACAGAGCCCGGATTACCTGGAAATAACTGGGGAAATTTCCCCCTTAGGGAAAAGGGGGTTTGGGGAAGGGAAGGGGAAAACAAAAAAAGGCCAAAAGGGACAAAGGGGGGGAAAATTTTTTGGGGCCACGAAAATCGGGCGCGAAAAAATCCAAAAACCAAAGGGTTTATGAGAAAGTGAACTAAAAACCGAATCCTGGGAACCCCCATAAAAAATTTTTTCCCGGTAAAACAACTTTCCAAATTTAGCAAATTCACATCTTTTTGAGTTTTTCCAAAGATAGAAAATATGTCATTTTGACGTCGATAAATGTCATTAGTCGAAAAAGTGACCCTTTTTTGTATCTTTAAAACCGTTATTTACTATACTTATACTCGATAGAAAACGTAAATCATTTTTAAACATCACATAAGTTCATTAACGCCCGAAGGGACGTCAATTTGTTTACATTAAACGCTTGGTTTTGGGAAATTAACATTATACGTTTTAAAAATTTGGGGAAATAATTTATTGAAAATTCAAAATCACACTGGCGCAAAATAAAATGAAAGAAAGAAAAAAAATCGACTCAGCCAAAATGATTCAAATCGACATTAATTCGACAAAAATTGCCGTCAAATTCACCCGGTTAATTTAAAACCTTTGAATCAACTTTGGGTTTTAGAAAAAATCGATGTCAAATCGACATGTTCGACGTAAATTTTTGATCATTCGTTTCTGGCTGGGGAAAAGAATGGTTCCGGAAAATTTTAAAAAAAATTATAATTAATTTCTATCTAATAGGTCACAATCCTAAAATATTGAATTTGGACCCTTTAATTTTGGAACAGGATTACCTGGGGGGTATCCATAAAATTACTATTATAAATTATGCAGATGAAAAAATTTGGGAAAAGTTTTCCCTTCCCCCCAAGGGGATACCCGGCAAATTAAAACTCGAAATTCATAATAAAAATTTTAAAAATAGAAAAATTTGGGGCATTTTGTGGGCGGGGGGATTTTAAAAAAAATTTAAATAAAAATTTTAATAAAAAAATAAACTTCCTTTTAATGTTATATTTTATTTTTTTTTTTTTAAAAAACCGATAAAAATTTCCCAATTAAAGCAAGCGACGTCTTTTAACGTCTAATGTCTTTTTTTCGATTTTAAAAAATGACGTCATTTTGATTTTTAAAAAAATCACATCATTTTTGCTATTTGGGTAATAATACACTTAAAAATAATTTTAGGAAATCCAATTCATAAGGATTTGCGTTTAAATCTGAAAAATTTTTTTCAAAGTCGTGAGTCCAAAATAAAAGAAAATAAAAAATCATTTCAATAGACTCTATAACAAAAGGGGAAACATCGAGACAAACCCAAATCTTTCTTTAGACCTAAACTTAAAAGAATCTGCGAAAATTTAAAATAAAAAGTATCATGATAACAAACTTGGGAAAAACCCGATATAATTGAAAATTTTTTTAAAAACACCACCTGTTGGGGAAGGGGGGGATTTTTTTGTGAAAACTTACCGATCCGGGGGGGGTTATATTTAAACATCATGTAGTGGGGCCCCAATTTTTCCCTTACAAATGCTTTTCAAAAAATTTTTTGATAAAGCAATCCAAAACCCTGAAATTTTTAAAAAGTTCTTTTAATTTTTTAAAATTAAAAAAAAAAACCCCAGTTTAAAAATGAATCCCTTTTTGAAAAAGGGCCAAAAAAAAAAATTTTCCCAAAAGTAGTAACAATTTTATTAAATTGGTTTTTTTTCAAACTTTTTACCCTAAAAATTACTTTTTGAAGGTCCCCGTATTAAATTTGGGGGGTTTCCCCAAAAAATTTCTTTTTTCATGGGCCCCTTTAAAAACGAGTATATTTTCCCAGGTAACAAACCCGACGTCATTTAAAGGCAAATTACGGCCTTTGGGGCATCGATTTCCCAATTTAAAATTTTTTAAATAAAACGTCCCCATATCCCAAATAGCAAACTAACGGGCTTTAAAAATCGAAATGAGGGAAAAGCTTAAAAAAAACTTGGGGAATTCGGGACCCAAATTATTGGGTTTTAAAAGGGGGGAAAAGAAGGGGACAAACCCCCAAATGGGCCAAACCCTCAAAAGAGCCTAAAGTTTATGAAAAAACAAGCCTAACCGTAACATTTTTTTTACGGGAAAAATAGATGGACGGAAAGAAAGAAAATGAAGCAATTTTTTTCCCGACTTGAAGGGCCCTTCGAATGAAAGTTTTAAACCCTTTAATTTTAAATTTCCCAAAATTTAAAAAAGCGTTTAAATTTCGCTAAGCCGGCTTGTCCATTTAAACATCGAATAATGTTAGCAGATTTGAAAAGCAAAATTTTCTACGTTTTTGGAAAGAGAAGGGTTTGGTTTTTAAACAAAGCGATACAATTTTTCCCGGGAAATTCATCAATTAAAAAAAACACTAATATTTTTTTCAAACAGATTATTGAAAAATTTTTTTTTATCCCAATTTTCCCCCTTTTTAAATAATGCATTTTAAAATATAATTTTGAAGAGGACACTAAGTAGACTTAACCCTTTACTTTTTTAAGGTCGGGCAAGGGCAAATCCCAAATTTTTTTTAAAAGGGAACCACTAAAAATAACCCCGTAAAAGTTTCAGGTAAAAGGGCCCCCTCAAAACAAAACCCCCCCCCCAGGCCCCCCTGGGGGCGTGGGCATGGGCCCTTTTCTTTTCCCCCCCCACCCCAGCGGCCCGGGTTTTTTCCACTACGGGTGTTGAGAGGAAAAAAATGGCGAATGGCCCCCCAAGGCGGGGGGAAGAGGGATAAAATTTTTTTATTTTTTCTGATTTTCTCTTGGGTTTGAAACCCCGGGGCCTTCGCGTTTCCCAGCAAGTTTTTTTAAAGCTGAGCTAAACGAGATCCCTTTCTAGTCTAAAGGGTTAGGAAAAACCATTTTTCCCCAAATTGCCCAAAAGGGCGGTAGGGAGGTTTGGGTATCTTTTTGGGAAGGAAGGTTTTTTCGAAACAAAAGCCGATATTGGACGGGTGGGGGGAAAAACAATTTGAAAACCCAAAAAAGCATCATAAAGGGCGAACAGGGATCAACTTTCGGTGGCCCGGTGGGGCTGACCATTCCCCTAGGGTTTAAAAAAAAAAAACAGGCCCAAAACTTTTTTAACCAGCATACTGACTCGTGTCGCGGGAAAAATAAATTTTCATCGTAGAATTAAAAAAGAAAGCCCCTTTTGGTTTAAAATAAAGGAAATAAAAATTTTTTTTAGAAAAGGGTTTTTTTTTCTATCTTGATTTTTTGGGGAAAATTTTTTAAAAAGTCGTTTGCGTCGAGAGGGAAAATTTTTTTTCGTTTTTTTTTTAAAACCTCAACCGAGACGATTCAGAAAAAAAAAAAAACCTTTTCCCTTCTTCTTTTTTTTAAATTTTTGTGTTTTTTTTTTTTTGCTGATTTTTCTTCTCTTTTTGGGGAAAGCTTTTGGGGTTTTTCCCTCTATTTGATTTTTTTTATATTTTTTATTTAAATCGCAAAAAAAATAGCCCCGTTTTACGGTTGTCTTTAAGGTGATATCCCAATTTTCGTCAGAATAAAAGTGCTTCAGAGCGAAAAACTTTTCTCGCAATTATTTTGCGCACTTAGCCAACATTAATTTTAAACAGTGTTTTTAACGCGCAATGGAAGGTTCCGAATTTTCGAATCCCGTAAGGGCCGCAATTTTTTTACGGTTTTTTCCCCACCCGGTAGATTTTTAAATGTGGAAAGGGTCTCCCCAAATTATTTATCTCTGGAAAGAAAAATTCCTCAAGTATTTTGCTTTTTTCGTTACCTCGGGATGTAAATCCCGATCCCTTTGTCTTGCAATTTCGCGGGGGATGTGAGGAAAAAATTTTTGGGAAATTAATGTCCCGTCAAAATACTCGATCCCCGTGAAAATTTCGTGAGAGCAAATTTGTTTTCTCGTTTTTGTTTTTGCGGGAATTTTCCAAACGCGTATGGTGGCATATAATCCAATGTTCGACAATCGGAGCTTTCGATTGCGACAAGGGCCCCGCCCTTCCTTCGCAATAAATTTTTTTGGGTTTTCATCGCGGAAACCTTGTATGTCGACGACTATGTCCATATTGCGAGTTTTTCGTTGGTGGGGGTACAAGCTTTAGAAAAAACGTGAGCGTTCTTTTCGTGTCTGTAAAAAAACGAATTATTCAAAGCACGTTACATATTTTCCCAAATTCGTAAAAAGCGTCATCAAAATTTTCCAAAGAAGGGGAAAAAGGGGGAAAATTTTCTAATCCCCGTTTTACATTAGGGTGTATGAATACATGCTAGTAAACGAGGTTAAAAGCTAACCGGAAAAAAACGACGATAACTTGACGCAATGTGTCGATTTATGGGGATTATCGAATTTGGCGTAAACGATACAATTAATTTTTGGTGAATGGCCCTTTTCCGGGAAACTCACTTTTAACCGGTTTGACTTCCGGTCTCACGAGTTCCAATGACCCGGGGCAATTAGCGGACCCGATCGGGTGTAAGATCAAAAAACGAATAACGTATATCCCCGAGAATAAACATCTTTCTTATGGAATTTTCCCCCGTTCAAAAAATGGATAACCCCTCCCGAGAAGAGCGTATGATTTAAATTTCGAGGGAAAGCGGTTCCCCGAGACGGGGAAAAAAAAGGGTTTTAATGGTCTACTGGGGATTTGTGTACCGCGCGTATAGCCCAGAAAAAAAATTTTTTCCGTAATTTTGGAAATTAAAAAGGATTCAATTTTCTGTCACCGTTAAAAAGCTTTAATGGGCGAAACCTACATTATTCGTAATTTTCCCCGTATTTTCATTATTAACGATTCACCCACAACCCCCCCGGGGAATCGGGGAATGTTTTAATTTCAAACCTCTCGTAAGCGGATACTTGGCTGTAACTTTGCTCAGCATTCTAGCATGCGACTAGTAATACTCCGGAGCTTATTTTCACTCTTCTCACCAATAGGCTGCATAGAGTATATAAATTTTTGACGTTGCAATTACTTTTTATGAAACAAAACGTATCTTTTGAACGCACAAGTCTCAACCGCACCTCGACGCTATTAATTAAAAATTTGTCCTGATTGAAAACGTCGCAATGGAGGTGACCTATAAGATTTAGCGCTCGCCCTCCGCGTATGTAACGAGCTCGTCTCGTTATAGCGGTATTGCCTTCCGCTCCTACCGTATCGTCCATGTGCCCAGGTGTATCCGCGTCCCATAAGCACAAGGTTAGATGTAAAGTTTTTGCGGGTGATGAATAATTTAACAACGCTTCGATGTACGCGCGATACGCATAAGCGTTGTTTGGAGGCGACACAAGCTTTTGATTGAAATACACGTCGATTTGATTGAAGATGGAATGAAGAAAATGATTTACGGGGCCCACGTTGACGGCGGCATGCGGCGCGAGACCGGGTAGCGGCTCGGTTTCTACGCGTACCCGAAAACTTAGTAACGTGTGTGTGAGATCTAAATATTCTTCTCCGTGACCCGGGATGACGAATTCTAGCGGGGAGTCGTTCGAAAGCGAGGTCACGGATTTGTAATGAATCCATTGCGAACTTTCGATGCTAATTTGTGTAGGCGGTAAAGAGAAGAGATCGAGCTCGCTCTTTAAACACTCGCTCGAGTGTGTGTGAAGAAATGACATTTTTTTCTATCTCCGCCCGCTCTACGAACGTTATTGTCACAGACAAACGTATTTAGAATAATGGCGCTTATGAAAATATATCGTATACTGTGCGTTTTTTACCGCTACCAGCTTACGCCGTTTCGCGGACGACTTGAGTCTTTTTACAGTCAAACATTTTTTTTTGTATTATTTTTAGTTTTTTTTGTATTCGTTCTTTTTTTCCCACGCGACTTGACTTTCGATAAACTTTTTTTCTTACTTGTCTTACGCCGTTTACGCGACGCGGTTAGCGAGAATTTAGCGACGTGAGTCTTAAGCCCACCGAAAGAAAACTGCGCTACATGAATTTTTCATCTGATTTATATCCCGTACCTTTCATTAGACTACTTATTTTTTCCCTAGCTTTTCTCTTAAGATTGTTACGTGATTGTTCAAACGATGTTTGACTGCTACTTTAACGGCATTTATTTTCAACATCTTCGATTATATTAACACCCGGCCCGCAAAGCTTTTTACCCACTGCCCCTAGACCTCTAGTTAAATAAGGCAATACACGTTTGAACATTCCTCCGAGAAAACTACCTATTCTATGACCGCGTTGATAGGGTGAACCGACAAAAATTCGTGGAATTCCACCGCCGTGAGTTCCACCGTTTTGTAATTCGTTATAATACTCCGCATAATAATCCATATTAATGAACAAAACCCCTTCTTTCTTATCGAAAAAATATTTACCGAGTTTTTAAAAAATCTAATCAATACGTTTAAAATGTAAAGTCACCGTTAACGTGCCGGATTCAAATGGTATTTTTTCCAACATCGTCTTTATATCGATCTCAATACTTCGAAAATTTGTTTGGCGCACCAAGATATACCATAATGCGGAGGTGAGAAATGTTTCAACTTGATTCGTTCCAAATTCGTATCGCGCCCACACCCCGTGACAGGCACTATTCGGAGAAGAGGAGTTTGCACATCGCTTGTTATGTAAGGCTCGCAAATATCACAATAAACGAACAGTTATCGGAAATACCCGCGCCAAACTACACGCTTTTGTAACTATAGAATTCTTCGCGATGTACTCCATTTTCGTCAAAAAACCGAGTTTAAGAAAAATTGAAGTAGATTTTTCTTTGGAATTAAGTTTAGATGTGTGAGCATAGAACAAAAGTGACTTTTCCCTTAGGAGCGTTATAAAGAAAATCAACTAAACCGAGCATTTAGAGAAGTCTATCGGAAAAATGCATATAATGAATCAGATTGCAACCAGCAAGACACGCGAAGGGGACAAAATACTACCGCCTGTAAATTTTTCTTGCTCCAAACGAAAATGAGAACCGACTTCTTTGCATGACAAATTAATCATGGAGACAAGCTCTTCCATGTTATTACGATAAACGCCACACGGTATTACGGCTTCCTTCGAAGTTAACACCTTCATCTTTTTTATTTTTCTCTTTAACTTGAGGGCCAATATCGACCGAAACTGAGTATATTTCTTCGCGCCTTATATGAAAAAAGGTATTAGGAGTAGATATACTAAAAGAGTTCTAGACCAAGGGCAATGAGAGGGGGGTGAGAGGCGGGAGGGAATCGGCGGCGAAGGGGATGACGTCACGCGGGGGAGGGGGTCTTATCAGCAGATAAGCTATCTTATCAGCTCAGGTTAAATAGGAGCTCATGTTACTTGATATGTTTTTAAACAAAAGATAAACATATATCTATTACAGCGATGTCTATTACAAGATAAGAAAGCGGCATCTTTGTAAGATATCTATTACAAGATAAGATAAGCGGCATCTTTGTAAGATATCTATTACAAGATAAGAAAACAGCACCTTGTAAGATATCTATTACAAGATAAGATAAGCGACATCTTTGTAAGATATTTATTACAAGATAAGGTAAAAATTCTGGTTAATCAAATTCTAAGAATTATTAAGAACAAAAGGGCTGCCGCTGTTTCTTTGGCGAGCGCCGACAATCAAGGGGGTTGCGTTTCCATACGTGGCTGCTGATCTATACGTTATCTGTATATTTCTAAGAAATATCAGCGGCGAAAGTTTGCGTCATCGGGGGCGTACGCGTCGCGACATGTCTTCACTGCTTGTGACGTGTTTTCGCCGCTTGCGACGGGGTGATATTTACACCAGAAAGGTAACGGACGGCTTTATCTATGTATTTTGGAGAATTATCAGCGGGTAGATATCGCAAATATTTCTTGCGAATTAACAATCGTTCGTACGTTGAAGAACAAAAAGTTGATCGGGATATATAATGAGGACCGATGCCGCTGCCGGGTCATAGTACGGTGACTATTCGAGCGCACGCTCTCCTCATTAGGAATGCACAAAAAAAATTTAGTGATCATAAGTAGTAATACAGTGTAAAAAAGTGAATTTTTTTTTTACAAAAAAATGGAGAACGCGGAGAATGTTGAGCGCAACCTGTTGGAGCGTTTCCACCAAGTCGCCACCTTGAGTGAATATTTCGGATGGCTGCAAGAGTGCGAAGAGTTTATCGAAGAGCTGGAAGAACGCAGCCGTGCCAAGCGTCTGCGTATCTCGATTGGACATAGGCAATCTCTGGTGGCGAGAATAGCGCGACTTGAGGGTGCAAAGGTGCGCTTGCAGAGACGGTATGTCGGTGAATCCATGCCTGGATTCAATGGCGGCGGCGGCAATAATTAACGGTGCGATAATTAACGCAGACTATATCGAACGGCGTCAATTTTTGGAAAATGCCGCAGACATTGTAGCCGAGAGCGTGGAGAATGTGCTGCAGAGACACATTAGTGTGAAAGTAAACACTGTTTTCAACGGTGAGTTTGTGTCCGGTGACAAGCGCGTCAATAAAAGTATCAACACAAGAAACTTTGAACTTTTTTGCACGTCTGATGTACGCGAGTGGTACGAGCACCGCGTAATTGAGCCCACGCTAGCATCGCTAGAAGAGTTTCCAGGAACGCGATAGCGGCTGGGCATTGTTGCGGATAATCGATTTGACAGTGAATATCAACAAGTACAATCCAATGCGTGCGGAATACCGTATCACATTACCACGAAAAATTGTGGTAAAGAAAGCGGTTGTTAATGTGCGATCAACGGACAATTGCGTGTTTCGCATGATCAGTGGTGGCCGCTCTGTACCCCGCTGATATACATGTGGATCGGAAATCTTCCTATCCACATTACACCACAGTGCTGATTGTCCAAAACATTGAGTTTCCAATGACTGTGAATCAAATTAATAAATTTGAACTTGTAAAACACATCTCTGTAAACGTGTACATCATCGAGAACGAGAACATCGTCCCGCTACGTCTTTCGGAAAAAAAGAAAGATAGACACGTCAATCTGATGTATGTGGAGCACGAACACGGAGTAGGGCATTTCGCGTGGATAAAGAATCTGTCTCGCCTCGTGAGCTCACAACTGAGCAAAAAAAATGGTCAAAAATATATATGCGATCGGTAAGTATATATTTATTACACGTAAATTATATTAAAATAATTTTAATTTAAATTTTTATATTTTCAGATGTTTATACTATTTCGGAGCGGCGGATAAATTGCAGGCGCATACGGAAGATTGCGGAAAACTAAACGACTGGGCTATCCGGTTGCCAAGCGACAAGGACAAGTGGCTCAGCTTCCACAACTACACAAGAAAGGAGCGGCTTCCGTTCATCGTGTACGCCGATCTGAAGTGTGTTTTGGCAAAGACCGAAGATGCCAAAAATTATCAACACCATCAAGTATTCAGCATCGCGTATTACGTACAGTGTTTGTATGACAGTTCGTTGTCCGCGTATAATTCCCACCGCAGTGTCGATTGCGTTGCATGGTTCGCCGAACAGCTTAAAAATTTAGCAATACGCGTAAAAAATATTTTAACAACCAATGTTCCCATGGTAAATTTAACTCCTGACGAGTGGTTAAAATTTCACACCGCGACGCATTGTCACATTTGTGAGAAACCGTTTGACAAAGACGATACACGCGTTCGCGATCATTGTCATCTCATCGGGCGGTACAGGGATCCCGCGCACTCAAATTGTAACTTAAATTACAAAGAATCATTTTGTATTCCTATAGTCTTTCATAATTTATCAGGTTACGACGCGCATTTCATTATCGAGGACATAGCCACAGCGTTCAAAGGGGAAATCGAATTACTACCGATAACATAGGAAAAATATATATCATTCTCGAAAACTGTTAGATTGACGCAAGACAATAATTCGAAAAATTATATTAAATTACGGTTTATCGATTCGTATAAGTTTCTCAGTGCTAGTCTTGACAAATTAGCGTCATTTTTGGAAACAGATACGTTCAATTTATTGACACGGAAAGGGTCTTTCCATATGAATACATCGACAGATTACAAGACACTGTTTACCGCCGTGCGACTCATTTTACAGCTCCCTGACCGGCGACACTGTATCCGAGAGTGATTACGCGCACACCGTCTGGAGCCGATTCTCCCTTTGAACGCTAGGCGAATATAGCGATTTATATTTAAAAATTGATGTCTTGTTATTGGCCGATATATTTGAAAATTTTTGCGACAGTTGTATAAAAAGTTATGGACTCAATCCCGCGTATTATTATACTCTCCCCGAATATACATGGGACGCCATGTTAACACATACAAATATAAAATTTGAATTATTAACAGACATGGTAATGTTTGTCGAACAAAGTATACGCGGCGGCCTTAGTCCATGTTCAGGTCGATACTCACAGGCTAATAACAAGTACATGTGTAACGAAGCACCTTTCCCGACGCCACGGATCGGCTCGTCGGTGCCAGGGATTCGGGAAGAGGGGAGACTCAGATTTACAATGACACACGGTTTGCTCTGGTAAAAGTAGAGTTTATTCGGGGCCACCTTCCTGTGGTTCTCCGTGATTCAGACCATTATACACAGCACAGTATAATCGGACGAACGCGACCAGATGATACAGACGCGTACACGACTTATTGCTAGGATTGACAGATAGAAATATTACGGACGAGACGCGACCAGATTATACGGACGCGGACACGACTTATTGCTAGGGATTGACGGATAGAAATATTACGGACGAGACGCGACCAGATTATACGGACGCGGACACGACTTATTGCTAGAGTTTCCAACGCGGACACCGTACGGGCGCCCTGAGAAGGGCGAGCTCCGTCGGGCGCCGGGACTTTCAGGTAGGACCCGGTGACCGAGGACGCTCGGCCTGCAACGACGAGAACGCTCGTCGGCCGGGGTGATTTACGGACAGGACCCGGTGACCGAGGACGCTCGGCCTGCACGACGAGAACGCTCGTCGGCCGGGTGTGATTTACGGACAGGACCCGGTGACCGAGGAACGCTCGGCCTGCACGACGAGAACGCTCGTCGGCCGGGGTGATTTACGGACAGGACCCGGTGACCGAGGACGCTCGGCCTGCACGACGAGAACGCTCGTCGGCCGGGGTGAGTTACGGACAGGACCCGGTGACCGAGAACGCTCGGCCTGCACGACGAGAACGCTCGTCGGCCGGGGTGAGTTACGGACAGGACCCCGGTGACCGAGAACGCTCGGCCTGCACTACGAGAACGCTCGTCGGCCGGGTGAGTTTACGGACAGGAGCCCGGTGATCCTGAGGAACTGGCTCGGCCTGCCACGACGAGAACGCTCGTCTGCCGGGGTGAGTTACGGACAGGACCCGGTGACCGAGAACGCTCGGCCTGCACGAACGAGAACGCTCGTCGCCGGGGTGAGTTACGGACAGGACCCGGTGACCGAGGACGCTCGGCCTGCACGACGAGAACGCTCGTCGGCCGGGGTGAGTTACGGACAGGACCCGGTGACCGAGAACGCTCGGCCTGCACGACGAGAACGCTCGTCGGCCGGGGTGATTTGGAGTGTGGGAGTTGAGGGGAGTGATCCCTGAGTACGCTCGAGGGACCAGTACGGGACTGGTGGTCGAAGTCTCGGCTGCGCCGCTCTTTATACCCGTCGGCCACCCCACTCTAAGACTAGCTTGGAGGGGGTCGAGTGACGGGTGGGGGCGAAAAGGCGGATTCCCAACGTATTCGTGTGGTGGGCCCCGAAAGGGCCGTTTACACGAGCGCGGGCGACTAGTGACGGCTAATCGGGTCGTCACACATCACCCTCCTTTTCTAGGGGGGGGTGCTATTCGACGGATCGTTCGCGGTCTTCCTCGTCGGTCGATCTGATGATCCACCAGGCCCGTCGGGGTGCGTACCTTATACCGCCGTGAGATGGTGGCGGCGTGGTACGGTTATGTCGACGGTTTGGCCATCCCCCAGAGTGACCTGGATGGGTCGTGGCGGTCCGGGCGTGGTGCTGGCATGGTGGGGCCTGGCCAGTTGGAGGTCGGCGTGGTGCCGGTTGGGGTGGCTCCCTGGCTGGTGGCGCGACAAGGGATCGCACCTGTGGCCTGTGTTGGGCGATGCGCTGGCTGGTCCGCTTCGTCAGGCGTCGCTGACTGGCGGTGGTGGCTGGCGGTGCGACAGCGGGATGGCGTGTGTCGGCTGGTGCCGGTTGAGGGAACCGATCGGTTCGCGGATGGTCGAGCGGGCTGGCGTGCGTGGCCGGTGTCGTCGTGGGCCTGGTGACGCCGGCGACGGGGAGGCCGGGGAGTCGGAGAGGACCGGTGGTCGTCGATGCGGGTGTTCACCGGGATAGGTCGGCGTCTGCCCGGGGGAGGCGGAGGTGCCTCCAAAAGCACCAAGTTCCGACGTCGCTGTCGGCGTCGGACCGCTGGATGCGGGTCCTATTCCCGGTACTGGCCGGGTGGTTTGCCGGAAAACGGGCAGATTTCGTCCGGAAACGGACGGATTTGTTTTTGAGTGCTGGTTTGCTTCGTCGTTTGGTGTTTCCATCGTGACGGGATGAGTTCCGACCCAAGGGTGCCGGTTCTTTATACCCCTCGGTGGTCTGGACGCGGACCATGAAGAGTGCCGCTCCCGGTGCGGGACCGGGTGGCAAAGCGCGGAACCATGAGAGTGCCGCTCTCGGTTCGGGACCGGGTGGCAAAGCGCGGACCATGAAGAGTGCCGCCTCTCGGTTCGGGACCGGGTGGCAAAGCGCGGACCATGAAGAATGTCGTTCCCGGTATTCGGCCAAAGATTTTCGACAAGACGCGGACCATGGAGAGTGCCGCTCCGGTGCGGGACCGGGTGGCAAAGCGCGGACCATGAAGAGTGCCGCTCTCGGTTGGGACCGGTGGCAAAGCGCGGACCATGAAGAATGTCGTTCCCGGTATTCGGCCAAAGATTTTCGACAAGACGGGACCATGAAGAGTGCCGCTCCACGTATTTTGATTCGAAACCGCAAACATCCCTAACGGTTGCCCGGGGGCGTGAATCGGCGGGGTTGTGGGTATCGGACAGGGTTCGGTCGCAGGACGGGTTTTCGGAGGCGGTTTTAACCCCTCACGGGGAAAGTGCCGATGCCATCGCCCTGGGGCCCCCTTCAGGTCCAGTGAGGGGGGAGATGGGTTGATCGTCAAGGGGCCACCAAATCTTGGTGTATTTTTGGATTAAGCCGCGCTTTTTGTTCGAAACGGGTGTTTTTTTTCCTACCGGTCTCAAATTGTGGACCCCAGTCGCCGTGTAAATGTTTTTGTTTTGATTTTGGGAAGGCGGGGGCCAGGTTGATTTGACAATTTCGAGGTCTTCGATCGACGTGGGACTGTTTCAGGAGCTTTGGGGTCTTTGCCGGGCGGGGGTGTCGGGATGGGGGTTGATTGAACTCCGGGTCATCAGAAAGGGGGGGGTGATCCGGGATCTTGCCGGGGTATTGAAGCGAATGGAGTGGGGAAGGTTTTCATCCCAACGGGGGAGGGTCGGCCTTCCAAATTTTGCGCCCCCATGGCTTTAGGGCGGTTGGCTCGCTCCCCCGGGTTGCACTGCGGTGCGTAGGCGGGGGGGGGTTCTATGCTTGACCCCAAAGGATGTATAATCCCTCGAGGGTGCGATCTAACTGGTCCGTTATCAGAACGAGGGGTGTCCGGGAGCCGTGACAAAATATAATACGCCAGCTATTTCCCGTGGACGTTGGCGGGGTTGGCTTGGCGGAGCGGCGTCATCTCTATCCTTTGGGAACGATCCTGCATGGTAGCAGCCAGGTAGGGCCCATGGTCGATCGTGGCAGTGGTCCGACCAGATCAATGGGCCTGTTCCCACGGTGCGTGACTTTGGTGGCTCAAAGTTTCCCGGCCGGAAGGTTTGGCGGCCTTTTGGGGGCGCATTTTTTGGCAGTCACGGACTATGAGTGACGTCGCGGAACATTCCTGGCCAATAATAAAGCGGTACTTTTGCGATGGTTCGCAATCCCCAAATTTCCCGGCGGTGGGGTCGTTGCATCGGTGCAGTTTTTCCGCGCGGGGGGCTCGGGAGCATTTTTCCATTGCCCCTCGCTTGGCGGTCGGGGGGAAGTTGGCTGCAGGATGTGTCGTGAAACTGTGGGTTTTGGGAGGTTTTGTCCGCATGTTGGCCCGGGGGTTTTGTCCCGGGTGAAAAGGCGGCGGGGCCCATTGACAGTTGGAGCGGTTTTGTATGCACGGGCCCGGGTGTTGACGGGGGGAGAGAGACGTGGGCCCACATGTTCATTTTCCCCTTTACGTACGGATGTCATAGTCGTAGTGAAGCTCGAATACCCATTCCTAGGGCCCGGTGGGAGTTCCAGTCTCTGCGCCATCAAAAGTGACTGGTGATCGGGGGGAAAAAACCCTGAAGGATAACCCTCCAGATGTCGCGCATTCGACGGATTCCCCACATACCGCCAGACATTTAGTCTGTAGCGCTGTAGTTCCCTTTTTTTCGATTTTGTGTACGGTGGCGTAGGCAATGGACGCGTTCGCCTTGGTAGTTCTGGGTGGCACGGCACCAGGGGGCCCCGTGCTGGGTCGGTCGGGGGTGAATGGTCGGCTGAAACGGGGCAAGCAAAACTGGGCGGTGGTGACGCCCGCTTCAGCTCGCGAAAGCCCTTTTTTTTCTTTTGGTCCCCACGCAAAAGTGTCTTTTTTTGGGGCAAGGGCAACGGTGGGGGGGGGGGTGGAGAAGTTGGGGAAACAAAACGGGGTACCAGGAGGCGACGCCAGGAATTGGGGCCTTTAAATAGGTTTGGGGGTGTCCCGGGTACCGGTGACCTTGTTGGGTCGTTGAATGCCCCTCTTTGCCACTAATGCCCAAATATTTTTAGACCCTGCAACAGAAGGGCACTTTGTGGGTTAGGCGGAGGCGGTTGTTAACCGTCTGAAGACCCCGGCCAAAATTTTCCTAGGGTCCAGTACGAGTACAGATGATGTCCGAGGGAGACCAATAGGTGGTCGAGTTCCCGGCCCCGGGGAATATCCAGAACCCCGGAAAATGGCCCCGGGTTTCGAAGAACCAAAAGGCATGATTTAAATTGGAGAGTCCCCGCCCGGAATTGTAAGGCGGTGGCTGGACGGCTGACCGGGTCTAGTGGCACCTGCCAAAAGTCCTTAAGTTAGTGTTGAAAGGGAATGGGCCCTCGGAGTTTTGAGGGTAGCGAGGGTGTGCGGCGTGGGTAGGCATCTTTTTCGGAGGGTTGTTCAACTTGCGGAAAACGATACAAAAACGGTTTTTCCTCCATCCTTCTTTTGCGAGGATACGGGGGGAAATCCAGGCGCTTTGGGGGTTGATCACTCCCGGTCCAAATTTTTTTCACCTCGTTCAAAGAGGCCGGGGTGGCCGGTTACGGGGTCGGTATCTCTGCTTTATTGGGGTCCAGGCCGAATCTGATTGGTTGTTTGGGGATCGGTGGGCCCCCGCACGGATCAAAAACCGGAGTTCGGTATCCCAAAAAACTGCCGGAAAAAAATGGTCTCCCCTGGGAGGGGGGAGATTCGGGGACAGTTGCCGTAGACAAAGCCACCTGGGGCCCGGGCCCTTCCCCGGTCGGTTGGGGGGGGAGGGGGCCCCGGTAATGCGAAGAGCCCCTAGGGCGACTCCATTAGTACCTCGTGCTGAGGTTATCCAGGACCCGGAAGCGGTGGGGACAGGGAGGACCGACTCGGATGGCGAAAAAGGTCGAACCGGAGGGGGTGCCTTGGGCCGCGGCTAAGTTGGGGCCCGGTTCTTCGGAGGTGGATCTGGGGGCCGCGATCAGACAAGCGTTTGGCCATGGCGGCGTTTACAACGACATTCGGATCGGAATCGAGAAACCCAGGGGTTGAATCGGGAATTGGTGGTAAATGCGGCCCCGGTGTGTATCTATCTGGAGCGGGTCGGAGATGGCCGCCTCGTTTCCGACCCGCCGGTGTTTTCGTCGGGGGGTGGCAGTCTCGCGTTAGGACGCCACCCTTCCCGCATTTGGAGCAGAACTTCCGTGCGGGCGGCGACAGTCGAGTGTGTGTGCCCTCGCTTTTTGCATCGCCAACGAAAACTCCGGTCATAGGGTGGCGGCAAGTTCGCCTCGGGGACCCGAATGTTTCGGGGCGTTTTCTTTGGCAGCGGGGTTTTCCCCTCCCATCGGGGCACGACTGCATAGGGGAAAAAGGAGTGCAGTTGTCCAACAAACGTAAGTGGGGTCCGGGTCGGCGTTTTGTATAATTGCCGAGCCTTTCCCGGTAGTGTAGCCCCCAGCCCGACGCATCATTTTCTGTACGGCGGTAGCGTATCGCGAAAACGCCTCCCGGCTTCGTGCCGGCCTTTTTTTTCCCTCGTAATTTGTTTGACCGGGTGATAGTATGGGCAAAAAAATCCTTTCGGAACCCGGCCATTGGACCAGGGTTTTCGGGTTTTTCCCACCACAGAAGGGCGTCGCCCTTAACACTCGGAAAACCCGGTGAAAATTGTGGTCTTCCAGACCATACCCACTGGTTCCTCCAATGCCGGGAAAGCGGGGGGGCCCTTACCATCAAAATCCCCCCCTTTTGGTATCTTTAGGGCCCTTTAGCCGGGGCGGCTTCTGTTTTTTCGGGGGTTCCGCTCACCCCCGGTAACGTTTTCGGGGCTAAGGGTGCTGGAGCTTTTGGCCGCCCGGTTTTTGAGATTGGCCATACGGGTCTCTTATGCGGGGGGCGGAGGTCAAAACCCCTTTCGGGGTTGTCGGGGTGGCGGGGATCGGACGGCTTCCCCTTTTCTGGGCGGTGATCCACCCAAGCTGTGGATTGCAAACCGGAGTCTCAGACGGTCGAGCAGGCCCCGTTCGGGCCCGGGAAACGAAGCCCCTTCCGACGCCACGGATCGGCTCGTCGGTGCCAGGATTGGGAAGGGGGGAGACTCGTTTAAAATGACAACGGTTGCCGGGGAAAAGTAGAGTTTATCGGGGCCACCTTCCTGTGGTTCTCCCGTTTTGCCATTTTACACAGCACAGTATAACGGACGAAACGCGACCAGAGATACAGACCTAACGATTATGTAGGTTACCGTAGAAAAATTACGGACAACCGACCAGATTATACGGACGCGGAACGATTATTCTGGGTGACGGATGAAATATTACGGACGGCGCGACCCGAATACGGACGCGGACACGATTATTGCAGAGTTTTCCAACGCGGGAAAGGACGGGCCCCTGGAAGGGCGAGCTCCGCGGGCCCCCGGTACTTTTAGGTAGGACCCGGGGGACCGAGGCGCCCCCCTGCACGACGAGAAAGCTGTCGGGGGGTGATTTAGGCAGGACCCGGTGACCGGGCGTCGGCCCGCACGACGAGAACGCTGTCGGCCCGGGGGGATTTACGGAAGGACCCGGTACGAGAACGTCGGCCGCACGACGAGAACGCTCGTCGGCCCGGGGGGTTTACGGAAAGGACCCCGGGGACCAGGGGCTCGGCCTGCCGACGAGAACGCTGTCGGCGGGGGGGGTTACGGGAAAGGACCCCGGTGACCGAGAACGCTCGGCCTGCAGACGAAACGCGTGGCCGGGGGATTTTGGACAGGGCCGGGACCGAGGAAAAGCTCGGCCGCAGACGAGAAAAGCTCGTCGGCCGGGGTTTTTTTACGGGGGCAGGACCCGGTGACCGAGGACGCCGGCCCGCACGACAGAACGCTCGTCGGCCGGGGGGGGTTCGGACAGGGCCCCCGGGGACCGAAACGCCGGCCTGCACGCGAGAAGCTCGTCGGCCGGGGTGATTTTCGGAAGGACCCCCGGGACGAGAAAGCTCGGCCTGCCAACGGAACGCTCGTCGGCCGGGGTGATTGGACAGGACCCCGGGGACCGGAACGCTCGGCCTGCACGCGAGAACGCTCGTCGGCCGGGGTGATTTGGAGTGTGGAGTTGAGGAAGTGATCCCTGAGTACGCTCGAGGGACCAGGACGGGACTTGGTGTCGAAGTCTCGGCTGCGCCGCTCTTTATACTCGTCGGCCACCCCACTCTAAGACTAGCTTGGAGGGGGGTCGAGTGACGGGTGGGGGCGAAAAGCGAGATTTCCCACAGTATTCGTGTGGGCCCCGAAAGGGGCCGTTTACCACGAGGCGCGGCGGGCGACTAGTGACGGCTATCGTGGTCGTCACACCATGCAATCGTACGACCCATCGAAACCCTCATCTTACCTCATGTATTTTGATGGTAAATATTTGTACGGATGGGCAATGTGTCAACCATTGCCATATGCTGATTTTTGGTGGGTCGATGATGTATCGAATTTGATATATCATCTATCGCGTTCACATTCGCCTATAGGCTATGTTCTCGAAATAGATTTAGAATATCCGCAGCATCTTCATGACGCGCACATTGACCTACCGTTTTGCCGACGCGCGATAAGCCGCCCGGCAAGCGGGAGTAAAACTCCTCGCAACGCTTACGTAAGAAAACGCTATGTAATACACTATTGTAATCTGCAGCAGTGCACGCGCCACGGGCTACGCATAACAAAAATATACCGCATACTACAATTCACGCAGTCAGCGTGGCTTCAAAATACATCGAACTCAACACACAGTTTAGAACACAAGCGAAAAAACAATTTTGAAAAAAATTTTATATAAATTGATGAATAATGCGGTATTCGCAGACGATGGAAAATGTGCGCAATCATGTGGATGTAAATTATTAACAAAATGGGACGGACGGTACGGTGGCGGAGGCAATGATCGCGAAACCAAATTTTCATAGTACAAGCATATTTTCTGAAAAATTAGTTGCCATAGAATTACGCAAACTCGAAGTTAAATTCTACAAACCAATCTACGTCGGCATGTGCATACTCGACATATCAAAAGTATTTTTTTTTGAACCCCAAACGGGTCCCCCATCGTGCTTAAGGTTGTTCCGCCGGCTTTAAATTTCTTTTGTGGGAAAAAAAAATTTAAACCGACCCGGATTCGTCCGCTTCCGCAAAAGGTGGGGTTGGGGCTTAAAAAAAACCGGGGTTTGGGGGTCCGGCGCTTCCCCCAATTTCCCCGCGGGCTTAACCGTTGTTGGGTGGTTGGGCCGGTTTGGCTTCCGGGCTTGCCCCCCCCGGGGGCCGTTTTTTTGGGAGGGGCGTCGAAATTTTTGCAAACTTTTAAAATTTCTGGGGGGCAAAATTCTCTTCCTCCCCTTTGGGCCATTTTCGCCCCAAACCTCCCGTTTTTTTCGTTTTTAAAAAAAAAAAAATTTTTTTTTTTTATTTTTTTTTTTCTTTTTTTTTCCCCAAATGTTTTTGTTTTTTTTTTTAAATGGGAAAAAGGCAAAAAAAAATTAAATTTACAAAACTTACCTTTTTTTTCCTTTCCCCAAAAAATTTTTCCCTTCTGGGAAAAACCTTGGTAAAATATAAAAAAAAAAAAAAATAAATATAAAATTATTTTTTTCAGGTTTTTTTTTTAAAAAATTTTTCGATTTTTTCCTTTTTTTTTTCCCCAAAATAAAAATTCGTAAAAAATTTTTCGCCAAATAAACCCAAAATTTTTTTTAAAAAAAAATTTTTTTTTTTAAAATTTTTTTTTCCAAAATTTTTTCGGGGTTTTTTTTCCCAAAAAAAATTTTAAAAAAATTTTGCAAAAAATTCCGAATTTTTTAGGGACATATTTTTCCCCCAAATTTTTTTGTTTAATTTTTAAATTTTAATTTTTGGTTTTTTTAAAAAATTTTTTTTTTTTTTGGGGGTTTTTTTCCCCCCAAATTTTTTTTTAAATTTTTTTATTTTTCATTTTTTTTTCCCCCCAAAATTTTAGTCCCCCAAAATTTTTAATTCCGTTTTTTGCCCCCTTTTTTTTTTTTTATCCCCTAAAAATAAAAAAATTTTTTTTCCCCCCCTTTTTTTCGTTTTTTGGGCCCAAAACACCTTTTTTTTAAACTTTTTCTTTTTAAAAAAAACCCCTTTAAAAATTCCCTTTTTATATAAACCCCACCCCCCAAAAAAGTGTAAAAATTTTTAAAAGTTTTTTAAAAAAAAAATTCCGTTGGGGTGATTAAATTGAAACGTTTGGGCCGTCTTTACTATAAAAATTTTTTTAAAATTTTTGATGTTTTTTTTTTAAAAAAAAAGGTTCCCTGGCCAATAAATTGAACGTTGGGTTGGTGAAATTTTATCCCTTTGAAAAAGGGTTTGGGAAATTTTAAAATCTAAAAAAAAAAATTAAAAACCAATTTTTTTTATTTTTTCCCCTTTTTTAAAATTTTTAAGGTTTTGGGTTGAATAAATTAAAATGAAACTATTTTTTTAAAATTTTTCAAATTTGTTTTTAAATTCTTTTCTTTTTTTTTAAAATTTTCTTTTTTATTTTTCTTCCCTTTTTAATTAATTTTTTTTTTTTTAAAAAGACTTATGGTAAAATTTTTTTTTTAATTTCTGTAAAATGTTAAATTATTTAATAAAAAAAATTTTTTTAATTTTTTTTTTTTTGTTGGCCTAATTATGGTTTAATTTTTTTATTTATTTAATTTATAAGAAAATTTAATTATTTAATTTTTTTTATTAAAGGAATATTGTTTGTGTATAAAAAAAATAAAAGCGTACCAACGTGAGCGGGTTGCCCCTCGCGCCGCAGTAATTCGGCCCCGCCCCGACAATTTGAACTCCGCGGTTGACTGTTTCCCCCTTTAATTGGGGAAAATTATTACAGATCAAAAAAGTATTGACATTTATCTTAGATTTTTTATTTCTTCGGAAAGTATGAGCGTATGCGAATTTTTAAACCCCCCGTTAAAAAACGTAAGAACGATAAAAAAAGTATAATATGATTTGCCCCTGTATCGAAAGGATAGAGAAACGTTAATAGAGATTTCCGCAAAGATCGCACAAAAAGAAGAAAGACTCAAGTTGACCGCTGGACCTACTTTCGAATAAATCCGAGACAAACACACAACCGTTGCGTGTGGGCGTAATTTTTTTTGGCCATCGTATGCGGTCAAGGAGCTTTTATCTATGCGCTCATTTTAATACCGGGCGTGTAATTAGTACAAAACGAAAATCATAAACTAAAATTAAAAATAACGAAATTCATTTTTTCAAACGGGAAAAAATTTAAATTAAACTTTAAACATTAGGGCTCGTGAAAAATTTCCCTAAATATATTTGCCCTTTACCCAACATCTCCCCTTGGTAATAGTCTTTTGAAGATAAATCGTCAATCCCGGGGGTTTCCCAAGTACCGGTGTGCTATGATTATGTTGTATCTTTTTCAATCGCGAAACGTTTTTTCCAATGGCATTTTTTTCTCGCCGAAATGACTCCGATACATATCAAAATTCTTTTTTTCCCTCGCACCCAGGAGGCGTCCTGTACTCTGTTCAAGGCCCTAATACTTTTGTCTTTTTTACTTTCCGACGTCTTAAACCAGTGTGAAGGAAATTTTGGGCGGGTTCCGGGGTTTCGAAAACATTTTTGTTACGAGGTTTGGGTATCAAAGTTTTGCGCTTTTGGTGTAGATGTTTCGGAAAAAAGCGTCCCCAAAGGTTCGAAATATTTGCACATATTTTTCTTTTTTTCAAGTTCCTCCCCTCTCTTTATATCGCTTTATGGTTTAGTTTTCTTTTTTCGGGTTTTCCCCCCCATACCGGGTCTCGTCTTCACACCGCCGTGTCTGGTTAGGCTCGTTTTCCCCAAAAATTTTCGCGTTGCGAAACTGTTGTGGGTCGATAATAGGTTTTAAAATGATTTTATAACAATTTGTCATATCTTTTTCCCGGTCTTCAGAGCGCGATGTTTCTTTGGGATCGATTTGACTATCCATGGCAAACCCTTTTTTCGCTCGCAAAAATTTTTCAACCTGTCGATAGCATCTTAGAGTTTCATCCTTTCGAGTTTCCTCGCGGGGAGGATTGGGCGACCCACTAATGGCTCTGCGGATCCAACCCTTAAATCCTTTTTTGTATCGCCCCCTTTGTAAGCGGGTCTTGCTATCACTAGAAAAACCATACTTTTGCTCCAAAAAGACGACAAATCATGAAATCCCAACGACTGCGATATTCAGGATTGGTCCCTGCTTCAAAATTTGGTTTTGGGCCTGTTTAAAAGGATTTGAGGTTCGCGTTTTTCGGTATAAAAATGTTTTGAATTCTCGCGTAGTTGACAGAGATAGAAGCAGTCGAGTTTGAGTGGCGCCCCTTTGAGAAGTACTCTCTTATCGTATTTTGTTGTCCATCCCACGTCATTAAAGACAAAATTGAATTTGGACATGCCTCGCTTGGGGAAGGGACGTTACGGTTATTGGAGAATTTTAAAGTAGCCGATTTCGTCAATCGGGTGTCAATAAATCCTCCAAATAGCGATATTTCGGTTTTTGCAGCAATTTCGAGTACACGTACACGTTCTCGAATGCACGCCGTGCGGACTTTCCAGCAGGCTTATCAACACGTTGGTTTACCGCAGTTTGAGGGGCCGCAAACGATCGCGCGTATAGTTGTCGGTAGCATCGTACCGTGTTTGCGCACACCTTCGTTTATGCTGCAGCGTACTCGGTCGTTGTAATTATCACTCGTATCGTCAGAGGTTGTCGCAAAATTTCATTTTCTCACTCCCGTTTTGCCTCCAACGCCCGCCTATTTTAGGGCGCGGACTCGCACTTGCTAGAAATTTAGAGATTGCAGCGAATGTAAACAAAAATAGGAACAGGTCTTTAAATCGTGCTATAAAACGCACTCCGGTCGAGCTTAATTCGGCTATCAATTTTGCAATCCGGGGAACTCGTTGAAAAAGCGATTGGCTAGAAGTGATAAAGGTGTCAACCCATTGGAGCGGCGTCCCGTGAACACGATATAGCTATCTCGGAGCAGCGAACTCACCGAGAGACAGTGGCGAAAAAGGTTCGCCGAGAAAGCGAAAACTCGCACGTCCAAAATCAAACTCGGTAGAAAGCCGCGGCCGCGTGTCGGGGCAGCGATAAAAGCCAAGACGAAGCTTGGCATGGCTTAAAGACGAGAAAAAAAAAGAAAACGAAGAAGAGGATACTTTGGCAGCGAAAAGGGGCGGATTTTCCCCATTTCCCCAAGCTGGGCGGCTCGGATCTTGGTTGGGGGGAAAGGGGGGCGGGCCCGGAGAAAAAAGCGGTGGATGACAAAAAAAGCCCGCAAAAGTCAATTGAAGAGAATACCCCAAAACGCGCCATGGAAGGCCGCGGACTGTACTGCCCCCTTTCAAATTTATAAGGGGAGGAAAAAAAAAAGTCAAAAAAACGTTTTTAAAATGCCCGGGAAAGGTGTAATTTAAAAAAGGCAATTGCAAACTTGCAAAAAATAGCACATTCCCTACTTTAGGGTGTATTATGCGCAATATTTTCGATAAATGGCGCGGAGAAAATGAGGCGGTTTTCTCAATTGGACGCACAGACGGTTGGATTTATTGGGGGGCGGCAAAAAGGGGGAAACGTGCAATTATTTCAAGTTTTGGGAATCTTGCCCCCCAGGAATTGGGGCGATATTTAATGTGCCGAAATGGATACAATACACTTTTTTCAACGTATGTCAGAGTTCTGGGACCATTATGCTTGCGTTTTTTCCCAGAGGTTGAATATGCCGCGAATTTTTAAAACTGACATTTCCCCATTTAAATCGTTTGTAAAGTCGCTAACACTAACTGACTGGGAGAGTAGCGTCCCCGCGGCAACCTACTTCCGCCATGATTTGACGACGCGGATCGAGCTCGGGTTTACAGGGTTTTGAAACTTATAACTTATCGAATTTAATTCCCCAAATAATAAATTTTTTCACGGGGAAAGGGCGAGCGAAAAAAACGATTCCCCCGGGATTGTACGAGCTGCAAGCGATCATAAATTTTTTAAACCGCACTTTTCCCCAAAACATAAAGCTGAGTATAAAGGTTTTTCGCGAGAAGTTACCCAATCGTGCCCCCCTAATTCAAACGTAAAAAGCGAGTCAAGTGGCCTACAAAAATAAAAATTTAGATGCCCCAAAACATTTTTGGGTCGTGCTGAGATTCTCGAAAGTATATTGCAACCCGAAAAAAGGTACGAAGGAATGGCGTTTAAAATTTCAACGTAAAATTATCCGAAGTGAAATGACCCCAGGGGTACGAGCAAAAGATAAATCGTTTACACAATACACGAATTTCACGAGGGTACCCGGGTATTAAAATGGAAAAAGCCGGCGCAGATATTACCTGCCGGTCTTTATACGGGAAAATTTGATTTTCGGGGCGTGCATCTGAACAAAGATGGATTCTCAAAATCGAGGAGCCCGTCTTTTACGATCGCATCGTCAAGATTGGCCCAATACAACCCGTT